>NC_133148.1:5588345-5899771 GCF_048418815.1 Hemitrygon akajei | reverse complement strand
TTTCAGTAACTCACCTTTTGTACGCAATGGAACATTAGCGTTTACAGAACTAAACAAAGATATTGGCTGTTCCACTCTAAACGTTGTGAAGTAGGTACCTGAATTCAGCTTGCATTTGAGTATTCCTTGTCTCTGACAGTGTGCATGCAATATCTATACAGTTCCAGCTCACCCTTACTTATGAGCATAACCTTAACTAAAAATACATAGAATAGAAAGTAATGCATTCAGCTGAAATTTGATGAAAACTACTAACTTGATGTATACATTATTTTACTCACCATATAATTTAGAGTAGTATGCAACTAATTTTATGTGTGCGACCAATGTTGGACTGGTTACTTCCAGTAACATCACCTTTTGTACACAATGGAACATTAGCGTTTACAGAAATAAACAGATATACTGGCTGTTCCACTCTAAATGTTGTGGGGTAGGTTCCTGAATTCTGCTTGCATTTGAGTATTCCACGGCTCTGAGTAGAAGAAATGCAATATCTATACAGTTCCAGCTGATCCTGAGTAGTTATGTACACATCCTTAACCAAAATACAAAGTAATGCATTCAGCTCTAACGAGTATAGATTGGAATTTTGCTGAAAACTACTATGTGCTAACTTGATGTAAACCTTATTATTTTACTTACCAGAGGATTAGAGTAGCATATAACCAATTTTATGATGTGCTACCAATGATCGAGAGGTGACTTTCAGTTTCATTACCTTTTGTACACAATGGAATATTTGCCTTTACAGAACTAAACAAAGATATTGGCTGTTCCACTCCAAATGTTGTGAGGTAGGTTCCTGAATTCAGCTTGCATTTGAGTATTCCATGTCTCTGAAAGACTGCAGGCAATATCTATACAGTTCCAGCTCACCCTTACTTATGTGCATATCCTTAACTAAAAATACATAGAATAGAAAGTAATGCATTCAGCTGAAATTTGATGAAAACTACTATCTAACTTGATGTATACATTATTTTACTCACCATATAATTTAGAGTAGTATGCAAGTAATTTTATGTGTGCTACCAATGTTGGACTAGTTACTTCCAGTAACATCACCTTTTGTACACAATGGAACATTAGCGTTTACAGAACTAAACAAAGATATTGGCTGTTCCACTCTAAATGTTGTGAGGTAGGTTCCTGAATTCAGCTTGCATTTGAGTATTCTATTGCTCTGTAGTATACATGCAATATCTACACAGTTCCAGCTGATCCTGAGTAGTTATGTACACATCATTAACCAAAATGCATAGAATAGAAAGTAATTCATTCAGCTCAGTAGAGTGAACAGTTGAATTTTGTACACAATGGAACATTAGCGTTTACAGTAACAAAGATATTGGCTGTTCCACTCCAAATATTATGAGGGAGGTTCCTGAATTCAGCTTGCATTTGAGTATTCCATGTCTCTGAAAGTCTGCATGCAATATCTATACAGTTCCAGCTCACCCTTACTTATGTGCATATCCTTAACTAAAAATACATAGAATAGAAAGTAATGCATTCAGCTGAAATTTGATGAAAACTACTATCTAACTTGATGTATACATTATTTTACTCACCATATAATTTAGAGTAGTATGCAACTAATTTTATGTGTGCGACCAATGTTGGACTAGTGACTTCCAGTAACATCACCTTTTGTACACAATGTAACATTAGCGTTTACAGAAATAAACAAATATACTGGCTGTTCCACTCTAAATGTTGTGAGGTAGATTCCTGAATTCAGCTTGCCTTTGACAATTCCATTGCACTGAGTAGAAAACATGCAATATCTATACAGTTCCAGCTGATCCTGAGTAGTTGTGTACACATCCATATCACAAAATGCATAGTAAAAAAAGTCATGTCTTCAGCCCAGTAGTGTATATTTAAATTTTGCTGAAAACTACTGTGAGCTAACTTGATGTAAACATTATTTTACTTACCATATGATTTAGTGTAGTATGCAACCAATTTTATCAGTGTGCTACCAATATTCCAGGAGTTACTTTCAGTAGCTCACCTTTTGTACGCAATGGAACATTAGCGTTTACAGAACTAAACAAAGATATTGGCTGTTCCACTCTAAACGTTGTGAGGTAGGTACCTGAATTCAGCTTGCATTTGAGTATTCCATGTCTCTGACAGTGTGCATGCAATATCTATACAGTTCCAGCTCACCCTTACTTATGAGCATAACCTTAACTAAAAATACATAGAATAGAAAGTAATGCATTCAGCTGAAATTTGAAGAAAACTACTAACTTGATGTATACATTATTTTACTCACCATATAATTTAGAGTAGTATGCAACTAATTTTATGTGTGCTACCAATGTTGGACAAGTTACTTCCAGTAACATCACCTTTTGTACGCAATGGAACATTAGCGTTTACAGAACGAAATAACCTTATTGGCTGTTCCACTCTAAACGTTGTGAGGTAGGTTCCTGAATTCAGCTTGCATTTGAGTATTCCACGGCTCTGAGTAGAAGAAATGCAATATCTATACAGTTCCAGCTGATCCTGAGTAGTTATGTACACATCCTTAACCAAAATACAAAGTAATGCATTCAGCTCTAACGAGTATAGATTGGAATTTTGCTGAAAACTACTATGTGCTAACTTGATGTAAACCTTATTATTTTACTTACCAGAGGATTAGAGTAGCATATAACCAATTTTATGATGTGCTACCAATGATCGAGAGGTGACTTTCAGTTTCATTAACTTTTGTACACAATGGAATATTTGCCTTTACAGAACTAAACAAAGATATTGGCTGTTCCACTCCAAATGTTGTGAGGTAGGTTCCTGAATTCAGCTTGCATTTGAGTATTCTATTGCTCTGTAGTATACATGCAATATCTACACAGTTCCAGCTGATCCTGAGTAGTTATGTACACATCATTAACCAAAATGCATAGAATAGAAAGTAATGCATTCAGCTCAGTAGAGTGAACAGTTGAATTTTGTACACAATGGAACATTAGCGTTTACAGTAACAAAGATATTGGCTGTTCCACTCTAAATCTTATGAGGGAGGTTCCTGAATTCAGCTTGCCTTTCACTATTCCATTGCTCTGGGTAGAAGACATGCAATATCTATACAATTCCAGCTGATCCTGAGTAGTTATGTACACATCCTTAACCAAAATGCATAGAATACAAAGTAATGCATTCATCTCAATAGTGTGTACAGTTGAATTTTGCTGAAAACTACTGTGAGCTAACTTGATGTAAACATTATTTTACTTACCATATGATTTAGAACAGTATGCAACCAATTTTATCAGTGTGCTACCAATGACCGAGAGCTGACTTTCAGTTTCATTACCGTTTGTACACAATGGAACATTTGCGTTTACAGAACTAAACAAAGATATTGGTTGTGCCACTCTAAATATTATGAGGGAGGTTCCTGAATTCAGCTTGCTTTTCACTATTCCATTGCTCTGGGTAGAAGACATGCAATATCTATACAATTCCAGCTGATCCTGAGCAGTTATGTACAAATCCATATCTCAAAATGCATAGAATAGAAAATAATGCATTTAGCTCAATAGAGTGTAGAGTTGAATTTTGCTGAAAACTACTATATGTAAACCATGTTATTTTACTTGCCATATGATTTACAGTAGTATGCAACCAATTTTATCACTGTGCTACAAATTTTCCAGGAGTTGCTTTCAGTAACTCACCTTTTGTACGCAATGGAACATTAGCGGTTACAGAACTAAACAAAGATATTGGCTGTTCCACTCTAAATATT
This sequence comes from Hemitrygon akajei, assembly GCF_048418815.1. NCBI lineage: Eukaryota > Metazoa > Chordata > Chondrichthyes > Myliobatiformes > Dasyatidae > Hemitrygon > Hemitrygon akajei. The sequence continues at coordinate 5,896,002 of NC_133148.1, read as the reverse complement.
ATGAGGGAGGTTCCTGAATTCAGCTTGCATTTGAGTATTCCATTTCTCTGAAAGTGTGCATGCAATATCTATACAGTTCCAGCTCACCCTTACTTATGTGCATATCCTTAACTAAAAATACATAGAATAGAAAGTAATGCATTCAGCTCAAATTTGAAGAAAACTACTATATAACTTGATGTATACATTATTTTACACCATATAATTTAGAGTAGTATGCAACTAATTTTATGTGTGCTACCAATGTTGGACAAGTTACTTCCAGTAACATCACCTTTTGTACACAATGTAACATTAGCGTTTACAGAAATAAACAAATATACTGGCTGTTCCACTCTAAATGTTGTGAGGTAGATTCCTGAATTCAGCTTGCCTTTGACAATTCCATTGCACTGAGTAGAAAACATGCAATATCTATACAGTTCCAGCTGATCCTGAGTAGTTGTGTACACATCCATATCTCAAAATGCATAGTAAAAAAAGTCATGTCTTCAGCCCAGTAGTGTATATTTGAATTTTGCTGAAAACTACTGTGAGCTAACTTGATGTAAACATTATTTTACTTACCATATGATTTAGTGTAGTATGCAACCAATTTTATCAGTGTGCTACCAATATTCCAGGAGTTACTTTCAGTAGCTCACCTTTTGTACGCAATGGAACATTAGCGTTTACAGAACGAAATAACGATATTGGCTGTTCCACTCTAAATGTTGTGAGGTAGGTTCCTGAATTCAGCTTGCATTTGAGTATTCCATGGCTCTGAGCAGTATTCATGCAATATCTATACAGTTCCAGCTCACCCTGAGTAGTGATGCACACATCCTTAACTCAAAATGCATAGAATAGAAGGTAATGCATTCAGCTCAATCGAGTGTAGATTGAAATTTTGCTGAAAACTACTATGTGCTAACTTGATGTAAACCTTATTATTTTACTTACCAGACGATTAGAGTAGCATGCAACCAATTTTATGATGTGCTACCAATGATCGAGAGGTGACTTTCAGTTTCATTACCTTTTGTACACAATGGAACATTTGCCTTTACAGAACTAAACAAAGATATTGGCTGTTCCACTCTAAATATTATGAGGGAGGTTCCTGAATTCAGCTTGCATTTGAGTATTCCATTTCTCTGAAAGTGTGCATGCAATATCTATACAGTTCCAGCTCACCCTTACTTATGTGCATATCCTTAACTAAAAATACATAGAATAGAAAGTAATGCATTCAGCTCAAATTTGAAGAAAACTACTATATAACTTGATGTATACATTATTTTACACCATATAATTTAGAGTAGTATGCAACTAATTTTATGTGTGCTACCAATGTTGGACAAGTTACTTCCAGTAACATCACCTTTTGTACACAATGTAACATTAGCGTTTACAGAAATAAACAAATATACTGGCTGTTCCACTCTAAATGTTGTGAGGTAGATTCCTGAATTCAGCTTGCCTTTGACAATTCCATTGCACTGAGTAGAAAACATGCAATATCTATACAGTTCCAGCTGATCCTGAGTAGTTGTGTACACATCCATATCTCAAAATGCATAGTAAAAAAAGTCATGTCTTCAGCCCAGTAGTGTATATTTGAATTTTGCTGAAAACTACTGTGAGCTAACTTGATGTAAACATTATTTTACTTACCATATGATTTAGTGTAGTATGCAACCAATTTTATCAGTGTGCTACCAATATTCCAGGAGTTACTTTCAGTAGCTCACCTTTTGTACGCAATGGAACATTAGCGTTTACAGAACGAAATAACGATATTGGCTGTTCCACTCTAAATGTTGTGAGGTAGGTTCCTGAATTCAGCTTGCATTTGAGTATTCCATGGCTCTGAGCAGTATTCATGCAATATCTATACAGTTCCAGCTCACCCTGAGTAGTGATGCACACATCCTTAACTCAAAATGCATAGAATAGAAGGTAATGCATTCAGCTCAATCGAGTGTAGATTGAAATTTTGCTGAAAACTACTATGTGCTAACTTGATGTAAACCTTATTATTTTACTTACCAGACGATTAGAGTAGCATGCAACCAATTTTATGATGTGCTACCAATGATCGAGAGGTGACTTTCAGTTTCATTACCTTTTGTACACAATGGAATATTTGCCTTTACAGAACTAAACAAAGATATTGGCTGTTCCACTCCAAATGTTGTGAGGTAGGTTCCTGAATTCTGCTTGCATTTGAGTATTCCACGGCTCTGAGTAGAAGAAATGCAATATCTATACAGTTCCAGCTGATCCTGAGTAGTTATGTACACATCCTTAACCAAAATACAAAGTAATGCATTCAGCTCAAACGAGTATAGATTGGAATTTTGCTGAAAACTACTATGTGCTAACTTGATGTAAACCTTATTATTTTACTTACCAGAGGATTAGAGTAGCATATAACCAATTTTATGATGTGCTACCAATGATCGAGAGGTGACTTTCAGTTTCATTACCTTTTGTACACAATGGAATATTTGCCTTTACAGAACTAAACAAAGATATTGGCTGTTCCACTCCAAATGTTGTGAGGTAGGTTCCTGAATTCAGCTTGCATTTGAGTATTCCATGTCTCTGAAAGACTGCAGGCAATATCTATACAGTTCCAGCTCACCCTTACTTATGTGCATATCCTTAACTAAAAATACATAGAATAGAAAGTAATGCATTCAGCTGAAATTTGATGAAAACTACTATCTAACTTGATGTATACATTATTTTACTCACCATATAATTTAGAGTAGTATGCAACTAATTTTATGTGTGCGACCAATGTTGGACTAGTGACTTCCAGTAACATCACCTTTTGTACACAATGTAACATTAGCGTTTACAGAAATAAACAAATATACTGGCTGTTCCACTCTAAATGTTGTGAGGTAGATTCCTGAATTCAGCTTGCCTTTGACAATTCCATTGCACTGAGTAGAAAACATGCAATATCTATACAGTTCCAGCTGATCCTGAGTAGTTGTGTACACATCCATATCTCAAAATGCATAGTAAAAAAAGTCATGTCTTCAGCCCAGTAGTGTATATTTAAATTTTGCTGAAAACTACTGTGAGCTAACTTGATGTAAACATTATTTTACTTACCATATGATTTAGTGTAGTATGCAACCAATTTTATCAGTGTGCTACCAATATTCCAGGAGTTACTTTCAGTAGCTCACCTTTTGTACGCAATGGAACATTAGCGTTTACAGAACGAAATAACGATATTGGCTGTTCCACTCTAAATGTTGTGAGGTAGGTTCCTGAATTCAGCTTGCATTTGAGTATTCCATGGCTCTGAGCAGTATTCATGCAATATCTATACAGTTCCAGCTCACCCTGAGTAGTGATGCACACATCCTTAACTCAAAATGCATAGAATAGAAGGTAATGCATTCAGCTCAATCGAGTGTAGATTGAAATTTTGCTGAAAACTACTATGTGCTAACTTGATGTAAACCTTATTATTTTACTTACCAGACGATTAGAGTAGCATGCAACCAATTTTATGATGTGCTACCAATGATCGAGAGGTGACTTTCAGTTTCATTACCTTTTGTACACAATGGAACATTAGCGTTTACAGAACGAAATAACGATATTGGCTGTTCCACTCTAAATGTTGTGAGGTAGGTTCCTGAATTCAGCTTGCATTTGAGTATTCCATGGCTCTGAGCAGTATTCATGCAATATCTATACAGTTCCAGCCAAACAAAGATATTGGCTGTTCCACTCCAATTATTATGAGGGAGGTTCCTGAATTCAGCTTGCATTTGAGTATTCCATGTCTCTGAAAGTGTGCATGCAATATCTATACAGTTCCAGCTCACCCTTACTTATGTGCATATCCTTAACTAAAAATACATAGAATAGAAAGTAATGCATTCAGCTGAAATTTGATGAAAACTACTATCTAACTTGATGTATACATTATTTTACTCACCATATAATTTAGAGTAGTATGCAACTAATTTTATGTGTGCTACCAATGTTGGACTAGTTACTTCCAGTAACATCACCTTTTGTACACAATGGAACATTTGCGTTTACAGAACTAAACAAAGATATTGGCTTTTCCACTCTAAATGTTGTGAGGTAGGTTCCTGAGTTCAGCTTGCATTTGAGTATTCTATTGCTCTGTAGTATACATGCAATATCTACACAGTTCCAGCTGATCCTGAGTAGTTATGTACAAATCCATATCTCAAAATGCATAGAATAGAAAATAATGCATTTAGCTCAATAGAGTGTAGAGTTGAATTTTGCTGAAAACTACTATATGTAAACCATGTTATTTTACTTGCCATATGATTTAGTGTAGAATGCAACCAATTTTATCAGTGTGCTACAAATTTTCCAGGAGTTGCTTTCAGTAACTCACCTTTTGTACGCAATGGAACATTAGCGTTTACAGAACTAAACAAAGATATTGGCTGTTCCACTCTAAACGTTGTGAAGTAGGTACCTGAATTCAGCTTGCATTTGAGTATTCCATGTCTCTGACAGTGTGCATGCAATATCTATACAGTTCCAGCTCACCCTTACTTATGAGCATAACCTTAACTAAAAATACATAGAATAGAAAGTAATGCATTCAGCTGAAATTTGATGAAAACTACTAACTTGATGTATACATTATTTTACTCACCATATAATTTAGAGTAGTATGCAACTAATTTTATGTGTGCGACCAATGTTGGACTGGTTACTTCCAGTAACATCACCTTTTGTACACAATGGAACATTAGCGTTTACAGAAATAAACAGATATACTGGCTGTTCCACTCTAAATGTTGTGGGGTAGGTTCCTGAATTCTGCTTGCATTTGAGTATTCCACGGCTCTGAGTAGAAGAAATGCAATATCTATACAGTTCCAGCTGATCCTGAGTAGTTATGTACACATCCTTAACCAAAATACAAAGTAATGCATTCAGCTCTAACGAGTATAGATTGGAATTTTGCTGAAAACTACTATGTGCTAACTTGATGTAAACCTTATTATTTTACTTACCAGAGGATTAGAGTAGCATATAACCAATTTTATGATGTGCTACCAATGATCGAGAGGTGACTTTCAGTTTCATTACCTTTTGTACACAATGGAATATTTGCCTTTACAGAACTAAACAAAGATATTGGCTGTTCCACTCCAAATGTTGTGAGGTAGGTTCCTGAATTCAGCTTGCATTTGAGTATTCCATGTCTCTGAAAGACTGCAGGCAATATCTATACAGTTCCAGCTCACCCTTACTTATGTGCATATCCTTAACTAAAAATACATAGAATAGAAAGTAATGCATTCAGCTGAAATTTGATGAAAACTACTATCTAACTTGATGTATACATTATTTTACTCACCATATAATTTAGAGTAGTATGCAAGTAATTTTATGTGTGCTACCAATGTTGGACTAGTTACTTCCAGTAACATCACCTTTTGTACACAATGGAACATTAGCGTTTACAGAACTAAACAAAGATATTGGCTGTTCCACTCTAAATGTTGTGAGGTAGGTTCCTGAATTCAGCTTGCATTTGAGTATTCTATTGCTCTGTAGTATACATGCAATATCTACACAGTTCCAGCTGATCCTGAGTAGTTATGTACACATCATTAACCAAAATGCATAGAATAGAAAGTAATTCATTCAGCTCAGTAGAGTGAACAGTTGAATTTTGTACACAATGGAACATTAGCGTTTACAGTAACAAAGATATTGGCTGTTCCACTCCAAATATTATGAGGGAGGTTCCTGAATTCAGCTTGCATTTGAGTATTCCATGTCTCTGAAAGTCTGCATGCAATATCTATACAGTTCCAGCTCACCCTTACTTATGTGCATATCCTTAACTAAAAATACATAGAATAGAAAGTAATGCATTCAGCTGAAATTTGATGAAAACTACTATCTAACTTGATGTATACATTATTTTACTCACCATATAATTTAGAGTAGTATGCAACTAATTTTATGTGTGCGACCAATGTTGGACTAGTGACTTCCAGTAACATCACCTTTTGTACACAATGTAACATTAGCGTTTACAGAAATAAACAAATATACTGGCTGTTCCACTCTAAATGTTGTGAGGTAGATTCCTGAATTCAGCTTGCCTTTGACAATTCCATTGCACTGAGTAGAAAACATGCAATATCTATACAGTTCCAGCTGATCCTGAGTAGTTGTGTACACATCCATATCTCAAAATGCATAGTAAAAAAAGTCATGTCTTCAGCCCAGTAGTGTATATTTAAATTTTGCTGAAAACTACTGTGAGCTAACTTGATGTAAACATTATTTTACTTACCATATGATTTAGTGTAGTATGCAACCAATTTTATCAGTGTGCTACCAATATTCCAGGAGTTACTTTCAGTAGCTCACCTTTTGTACGCAATGGAACATTAGCGTTTACAGAACGAAATAACGATATTGGCTGTTCCACTCTAAATGTTGTGAGGTAGGTTCCTGAATTCAGCTTGCATTTGAGTATTCCATGGCTCTGAGCAGTATTCATGCAATATCTATACAGTTCCAGCTCACCCTGAGTAGTGATGCACACATCCTTAACTCAAAATGCATAGAATAGAAGGTAATGCATTCAGCTCAATCGAGTGTAGATTGAAATTTTGCTGAAAACTACTATGTGCTAACTTGATGTAAACCTTATTATTTTACTTACCAGACGATTAGAGTAGCATGCAACCAATTTTATGATGTGCTACCAATGATCGAGAGGTGACTTTCAGTTTCATTACCTTTTGTACACAATGGAACATTAGCGTTTACAGAACGAAATAACGATATTGGCTGTTCCACTCTAAATGTTGTGAGGTAGGTTCCTGAATTCAGCTTGCATTTGAGTATTCCATGGCTCTGAGCAGTATTCATGCAATATCTATACAGTTCCAGCCAAACAAAGATATTGGCTGTTCCACTCCAAATATTATGAGGGAGGTTCCTGAATTCAGCTTGCATTTGAGTATTCCATGTCTCTGAAAGTGTGCATGCAATATCTATACAGTTCCAGCTCACCCTTACTTATGTGCATATCCTTAACTAAAAATACATAGAATAGAAAGTAATGCATTCAGCTGAAATTTGATGAAAACTACTATCTAACTTGATGTATACATTATTTTACTCACCATATAATTTAGAGTAGTATGCAAGTAATTTTATGTGTGCTACCAATGTTGGACTAGTTACTTCCAGTAACATCACCTTTTGTACACAATGGAACATTAGCGTTTACAGAACTAAACAAAGATATTGGCTTTTCCACTCTAAATGTTGTGAGGTAGGTTCCTGAATTCAGCTTGCATTTGAGTATTCTATTGCTCTGTAGTATACATGCAATATCTACACAGTTCCAGCTGATCCTGAGTAGTTATGTACAAATCCATATCTCAAAATGCATAGAATAGAAAATAATGCATTTAGCTCAATAGAGTGTAGAGTTGAATTTTGCTGAAAACTACTATATGTAAACCATGTTATTTTACTTGCCATATGATTTAGTGTAGAATGCAACCAATTTTATCAGTGTGCTACAAATTTTCCAGGAGTTGCTTTCGGTAACTCACCTTTTGTACGCAATGGAACATTAGCGTTTACAGAACTAAACAAAGATATTGGCTGTTCCACTCTAAACGTTGTGAGGTAGGTACCTGAATTCAGCTTGCATTTGAGTATTCCATGTCTCTGACAGTGTGCATGCAATATCTATACAGTTCCAGCTCACCCTTACTTATGAGCATAACCTTAACTAAAAATACATAGAATAGAAAGTAATGCATTCAGCTGAAATTTGAAGAAAACTACTAACTTGATGTATACATTATTTTACTCACCATATAATTTAGAGTAGTATGCAACTAATTTTATGTGTGCTACCAATGTTGGACAAGTTACTTCCAGTAACATCACCTTTTGTACGCAATGGAACATTAGCGTTTACAGAACGAAATAACCTTATTGGCTGTTCCACTCTAAACGTTGTGAGGTAGGTTCCTGAATTCAGCTTGCATTTGAGTATTCCACGGCTCTGAGTAGAAGAAATGCAATATCTATACAGTTCCAGCTGATCCTGAGTAGTTATGTACACATCCTTAACCAAAATACAAAGTAATGCATTCAGCTCTAACGAGTATAGATTGGAATTTTGCTGAAAACTACTATGTGCTAACTTGATGTAAACCTTATTATTTTACTTACCAGAGGATTAGAGTAGCATATAACCAATTTTATGATGTGCTACCAATGATCGAGAGGTGACTTTCAGTTTCATTAACTTTTGTACACAATGGAATATTTGCCTTTACAGAACTAAACAAAGATATTGGCTGTTCCACTCCAAATGTTGTGAGGTAGGTTCCTGAATTCAGCTTGCATTTGAGTATTCTATTGCTCTGTAGTATACATGCAATATCTACACAGTTCCAGCTGATCCTGAGTAGTTATGTACACATCATTAACCAAAATGCATAGAATAGAAAGTAATGCATTCAGCTCAGTAGAGTGAACAGTTGAATTTTGTACACAATGGAACATTAGCGTTTACAGTAACAAAGATATTGGCTGTTCCACTCTAAATCTTATGAGGGAGGTTCCTGAATTCAGCTTGCCTTTCACTATTCCATTGCTCTGGGTAGAAGACATGCAATATCTATACAATTCCAGCTGATCCTGAGTAGTTATGTACACATCCTTAACCAAAATGCATAGAATACAAAGTAATGCATTCATCTCAATAGTGTGTACAGTTGAATTTTGCTGAAAACTACTGTGAGCTAACTTGATGTAAACATTATTTTACTTACCATATGATTTAGAACAGTATGCAACCAATTTTATCAGTGTGCTACCAATGACCGAGAGCTGACTTTCAGTTTCATTACCGTTTGTACACAATGGAACATTTGCGTTTACAGAACTAAACAAAGATATTGGTTGTGCCACTCTAAATATTATGAGGGAGGTTCCTGAATTCAGCTTGCTTTTCACTATTCCATTGCTCTGGGTAGAAGACATGCAATATCTATACAATTCCAGCTGATCCTGAGCAGTTATGTACAAATCCATATCTCAAAATGCATAGAATAGAAAATAATGCATTTAGCTCAATAGAGTGTAGAGTTGAATTTTGCTGAAAACTACTATATGTAAACCATGTTATTTTACTTGCCATATGATTTACAGTAGTATGCAACCAATTTTATCACTGTGCTACAAATTTTCCAGGAGTTGCTTTCAGTAACTCACCTTTTGTACGCAATGGAACATTAGCGGTTACAGAACTAAACAAAGATATTGGCTGTTCCACTCTAAATATTATGAGGGAGGTTCCTGAATTCAGCTTGCATTTGAGTATTCCATTTCTCTGAAAGTGTGCATGCAATATCTATACAGTTCCAGCTCACCCTTACTTATGTGCATATCCTTAACTAAAAATACATAGAATAGAAAGTAATGCATTCAGCTCAAATTTGAAGAAAACTACTATATAACTTGATGTATACATTATTTTACACCATATAATTTAGAGTAGTATGCAACTAATTTTATGTGTGCTACCAATGTTGGACAAGTTACTTCCAGTAACATCACCTTTTGTACACAATGTAACATTAGCGTTTACAGAAATAAACAAATATACTGGCTGTTCCACTCTAAATGTTGTGAGGTAGATTCCTGAATTCAGCTTGCCTTTGACAATTCCATTGCACTGAGTAGAAAACATGCAATATCTATACAGTTCCAGCTGATCCTGAGTAGTTGTGTACACATCCATATCTCAAAATGCATAGTAAAAAAAGTCATGTCTTCAGCCCAGTAGTGTATATTTGAATTTTGCTGAAAACTACTGTGAGCTAACTTGATGTAAACATTATTTTACTTACCATATGATTTAGTGTAGTATGCAACCAATTTTATCAGTGTGCTACCAATATTCCAGGAGTTACTTTCAGTAGCTCACCTTTTGTACGCAATGGAACATTAGCGTTTACAGAACGAAATAACGATATTGGCTGTTCCACTCTAAATGTTGTGAGGTAGGTTCCTGAATTCAGCTTGCATTTGAGTATTCCATGGCTCTGAGCAGTATTTATGCAATATCTATACAGTTCCAGCTCACCCTGAGTAGTGATGCACACATCCTTAACTCAAAATGCATAGAATAGAAGGTAATGCATTCAGCTCAATCGAGTGTAGATTGAAATTTTGCTGAAAACTACTATGTGCTAACTTGATGTAAACCTTATTATTTTACTTACCAGACGATTAGAGTAGCATGCAACCAATTTTATGATGTGCTACCAATGATCGAGAGGTGACTTTCAGTTTCATTACCTTTTGTACACAATGGAACATTTGCCTTTACAGAACTAAACAAAGATATTGGCTGTTCCACTCTAAATATTATGAGGGAGGTTCCTGAATTCAGCTTGCATTTGAGTATTCCATTTCTCTGAAAGTGTGCATGCAATATCTATACAGTTCCAGCTCACCCTTACTTATGTGCATATCCTTAACTAAAAATACATAGAATAGAAAGTAATGCATTCAGCTCAAATTTGAAGAAAACTACTATATAACTTGATGTATACATTATTTTACACCATATAATTTAGAGTAGTATGCAACTAATTTTATGTGTGCTACCAATGTTGGACAAGTTACTTCCAGTAACATCACCTTTTGTACACAATGTAACATTAGCGTTTACAGAAATAAACAAATATACTGGCTGTTCCACTCTAAATGTTGTGAGGTAGATTCCTGAATTCAGCTTGCCTTTGACAATTCCATTGCACTGAGTAGAAAACATGCAATATCTATACAGTTCCAGCTGATCCTGAGTAGTTGTGTACACATCCATATCTCAAAATGCATAGTAAAAAAAGTCATGTCTTCAGCCCAGTAGTGTATATTTGAATTTTGCTGAAAACTACTGTGAGCTAACTTGATGTAAACATTATTTTACTTACCATATGATTTAGTGTAGTATGCAACCAATTTTATCAGTGTGCTACCAATATTCCAGGAGTTACTTTCAGTAGCTCACCTTTTGTACGCAATGGAACATTAGCGTTTACAGAACGAAATAACGATATTGGCTGTTCCACTCTAAATGTTGTGAGGTAGGTTCCTGAATTCAGCTTGCATTTGAGTATTCCATGGCTCTGAGCAGTATTCATGCAATATCTATACAGTTCCAGCTCACCCTGAGTAGTGATGCACACATCCTTAACTCAAAATGCATAGAATAGAAGGTAATGCATTCAGCTCAATCGAGTGTAGATTGAAATTTTGCTGAAAACTACTATGTGCTAACTTGATGTAAACCTTATTATTTTACTTACCAGACGATTAGAGTAGCATGCAACCAATTTTATGATGTGCTACCAATGATCGAGAGGTGACTTTCAGTTTCATTACCTTTTGTACACAATGGAATATTTGCCTTTACAGAACTAAACAAAGATATTGGCTGTTCCACTCCAAATGTTGTGAGGTAGGTTCCTGAATTCTGCTTGCATTTGAGTATTCCACGGCTCTGAGTAGAAGAAATGCAATATCTATACAGTTCCAGCTGATCCTGAGTAGTTATGTACACATCCTTAACCAAAATACAAAGTAATGCATTCAGCTCAAACGAGTATAGATTGGAATTTTGCTGAAAACTACTATGTGCTAACTTGATGTAAACCTTATTATTTTACTTACCAGAGGATTAGAGTAGCATATAACCAATTTTATGATGTGCTACCAATGATCGAGAGGTGACTTTCAGTTTCATTACCTTTTGTACACAATGGAATATTTGCCTTTACAGAACTAAACAAAGATATTGGCTGTTCCACTCCAAATGTTGTGAGGTAGGTTCCTGAATTCAGCTTGCATTTGAGTATTCCATGTCTCTGAAAGACTGCAGGCAATATCTATACAGTTCCAGCTCACCCTTACTTATGTGCATATCCTTAACTAAAAATACATAGAATAGAAAGTAATGCATTCAGCTGAAATTTGATGAAAACTACTATCTAACTTGATGTATACATTATTTTACTCACCATATAATTTAGAGTAGTATGCAAGGAATTTTATGTGTGCTACCAATGTTGGACTAGTTACTTCCAGTAACATCACCTTTTGTACACAATGGAACATTAGCGTTTACAGAACTAAACAAAGATATTGGCTGTTCCACTCTAAATGTTGTGAGGTAGGTTCCTGAATTCAGCTTGCATTTGAGTATTCTATTGCTCTGTAGTATACATGCAATATCTACACAGTTCCAGCTGATCCTGAGTAGTTATGTACACATCATTAACCAAAATGCATAGAATAGAAAGTAATTCATTCAGCTCAGTAGAGTGAACAGTTGAATTTTGTACACAATGGAACATTAGCGTTTACAGTAACAAAGATATTGGCTGTTCCACTCCAAATATTATGAGGGAGGTTCCTGAATTCAGCTTGCATTTGAGTATTCCATGTCTCTGAAAGTCTGCATGCAATATCTATACAGTTCCAGCTCACCCTTACTTATGTGCATATCCTTAACTAAAAATACATAGAATAGAAAGTAATGCATTCAGCTGAAATTTGATGAAAACTACTATCTAACTTGATGTATACATTATTTTACTCACCATATAATTTAGAGTAGTATGCAACTAATTTTATGTGTGCGACCAATGTTGGACTAGTGACTTCCAGTAACATCACCTTTTGTACACAATGTAACATTAGCGTTTACAGAAATAAACAAATATACTGGCTGTTCCACTCTAAATGTTGTGAGGTAGATTCCTGAATTCAGCTTGCCTTTGACAATTCCATTGCACTGAGTAGAAAACATGCAATATCTATACAGTTCCAGCTGATCCTGAGTAGTTGTGTACACATCCATATCTCAAAATGCATAGTAAAAAAAGTCATGTCTTCAGCCCAGTAGTGTATATTTAAATTTTGCTGAAAACTACTGTGAGCTAACTTGATGTAAACATTATTTTACTTACCATATGATTTAGTGTAGTATGCAACCAATTTTATCAGTGTGCTACCAATATTCCAGGAGTTACTTTCAGTAGCTCACCTTTTGTACGCAATGGAACATTAGCGTTTACAGAACGAAATAACGATATTGGCTGTTCCACTCTAAATGTTGTGAGGTAGGTTCCTGAATTCAGCTTGCATTTGAGTATTCCATGGCTCTGAGCAGTATTCATGCAATATCTATACAGTTCCAGCTCACCCTGAGTAGTGATGCACACATCCTTAACTCAAAATGCATAGAATAGAAGGTAATGCATTCAGCTCAATCGAGTGTAGATTGAAATTTTGCTCAAAACTACTATGTGCTAACTTGATGTAAACCTTATTATTTTACTTACCAGACGATTAGAGTAGCATGCAACCAATTTTATGATGTGCTACCAATGATCGAGAGGTGACTTTCAGTTTCATTACCTTTTGTACACAATGGAACATTAGCGTTTACAGAACGAAATAACGATATTGGCTGTTCCACTCTAAATGTTGTGAGGTAGGTTCCTGAATTCAGCTTGCATTTGAGTATTCCATGGCTGAGCAGTATTCATGCAATATCTATACAGTTCCAGCCAAACAAAGATATTGGCTGTTCCACTCCAAATATTATGAGGGAGGTTCCTGAATTCAGCTTGCATTTGAGTATTCCATGTCTCTGAAAGTGTGCATGCAATATCTATACAGTTCCAGCTCACCCTTACTTATGTGCATATCCTTAACTAAAAATACATAGAATAGAAAGTAATGCATTCAGCTGAAATTTGATGAAAACTACTATCTAACTTGATGTATACATTATTTTACTCACCATATAATTTAGAGTAGTATGCAAGTAATTTTATGTGTGCTACCAATGTTGGACTAGTTACTTCCAGTAACATCACCTTTTGTACACAATGGAACATTAGCGTTTACAGAACTAAACAAAGATATTGGCTTTTCCACTCTAAATGTTGTGAGGTAGGTTCCTGAATTCAGCTTGCATTTGAGTATTCTATTGCTCTGTAGTATACATGCAATATCTACACAGTTCCAGCTGATCCTGAGTAGTTATGTACACATCATTAACCAAAATGCATAGAATAGAAAGTAATGCATTCAGCTCAGTAGAGTGAACAGTTGAATTTTGTACACAATGGAACATTAGCGTTTACAGTAACAAAGATATTGGCTGTTCCACTCTAAATATTATGAGGGAGGTTCCTGAATTCAGCTTGCCTTTCACTATTCCATTGCTCTGGGTAGAAGACATGCAATATCTATACAATTCCAGCTGATCCTGAGTAGTTATGTACACATCCTTAACCAAAATGCATAGAATACAAAGTAATGCATTCATCTCAATAGTGTGTACAGTTGAATTTTGCTGAAAACTACTGTGAGCTAACTTGATGTAAACATTATTTTACTTACCATATGATTTAGAACAGTATGCAACCAATTTTATCAGTGTGCTACCAATGACCGAGAGCTGACTTTCAGTTTCATTACCGTTTGTACACAATGGAACATTTGCGTTTACAGAACTAAACAAAGATATTGGTTGTGCCACTCTAAATATTATGAAGGAGGTTCCTGAATTCAGCTTGCTTTTCACTATTCCATTGCTCTGGGTAGAAGACATGCAATATCTATACAATTCCAGCTGATCCTGAGCAGTTATGTACAAATCCATATCTCAAAATGCATAGAATAGAAAATAATGCATTTAGCTCAATAGAGTGTAGAGTTGAATTTTGCTGAAAACTACTATATGTAAACCATGTTATTTTACTTGCCATACGATTTACAGTAGTATGCAACCAATTTTATCAGTGTGCTACAAATTTTCCAGGAGTTGCTTTCAGTAACTCACCTTTTGTACGCAATGGAACATTAGCGGTTACAGAACTAAACAAAGATATTGGCTGTTCCACTCCAAATATTATGAGGGAGGTTCCTGAATTCAGCTTGCATTTGAGTATTCCATGTCTCTGAAAGTCTGCATGCAATATCTATACAGTTCCAGCTCACCCTTACTTATGTGCATATCCTTAACTAAAAATACATAGAATAGAAAGTAATGCATTCAGCTCAAATTTGATGAAAAGTACTATCTAACTTGATGTATACATTATTTTACTCACCATATAATTTAGAGTAGTATGCAACTAATTTTATGTGTGCGACCAATGTTGGACTAGTGACTTCCAGTAACATCACCTTTTGTACACAATGTAACATTAGCGTTTACAGAAATAAACAAATATACTGGCTGTTCCACTCTAAATGTTGTGAGGTAGATTCCTGAATTCAGCTTGCCTTTGACAATTCCATTGCACTGAGTAGAAAACATGCAATATCTATACAGTTCCAGCTGATCCTGAGTAGTTGTGTACACATCCATATCTCAAAATGCATAGTAAAAAAAGTCATGTCTTCAGCCCAGTAGTGTATATTTGAATTTTGCTGAAAACTACTGTGAGCTAACTTGATGTAAACATTATTTTACTTACCATATGATTTAGTGTAGTATGCAACCAATTTTATCAGTGTGCTACCAATATTCCAGGAGTTACTTTCAGTAGCTCACCTTTTGTACGCAATGGAACATTAGCGTTTACAGAACGAAATAACGATATTGGCTGTTCCACTCTAAATGTTGTGAGGTAGGTTCCTGAATTCAGCTTGCATTTGAGTATTCCATGGCTCTGAGCAGTATTTATGCAATATCTATACAGTTCCAGCTCACCCTGAGTAGTGATGCACACATCCTTAACTCAAAATGCATAGAATAGAAGGTAATGCATTCAGCTCAATCGAGTGTAGATTGAAATTTTGCTGAAAACTACTATGTGCTAACTTGATGTAAACCTTATTATTTTACTTACCAGACGATTAGAGTAGCATGCAACCAATTTTATGATGTGCTACCAATGATCGAGAGGTGACTTTCAGTTTCATTACCTTTTGTACACAATGGAACATTTGCCTTTACAGAACTAAACAAAGATATTGGCTGTTCCACTCTAAATATTATGAGGGAGGTTCCTGAATTCAGCTTGCATTTGAGTATTCCATTTCTCTGAAAGTGTGCATGCAATATCTATACAGTTCCAGCTCACCCTTACTTATGTGCATATCCTTAACTAAAAATACATAGAATAGAAAGTAATGCATTCAGCTCAAATTTGAAGAAAACTACTATATAACTTGATGTATACATTATTTTACACCATATAATTTAGAGTAGTATGCAACTAATTTTATGTGTGCTACCAATGTTGGACAAGTTACTTCCAGTAACATCACCTTTTGTACACAATGTAACATTAGCGTTTACAGAAATAAACAAATATACTGGCTGTTCCACTCTAAATGTTGTGAGGTAGATTCCTGAATTCAGCTTGCCTTTGACAATTCCATTGCACTGAGTAGAAAACATGCAATATCTATACAGTTCCAGCTGATCCTGAGTAGTTGTGTACACATCCATATCTCAAAATGCATAGTAAAAAAAGTCATGTCTTCAGCCCAGTAGTGTATATTTGAATTTTGCTGAAAACTACTGTGAGCTAACTTGATGTAAACATTATTTTACTTACCATATGATTTAGTGTAGTATGCAACCAATTTTATCAGTGTGCTACCAATATTCCAGGAGTTACTTTCAGTAGCTCACCTTTTGTACGCAATGGAACATTAGCGTTTACAGAACGAAATAACGATATTGGCTGTTCCACTCTAAATGTTGTGAGGTAGGTTCCTGAATTCAGCTTGCATTTGAGTATTCCATGGCTCTGAGCAGTATTCATGCAATATCTATACAGTTCCAGCTCACCCTGAGTAGTGATGCACACATCCTTAACTCAAAATGCATAGAATAGAAGGTAATGCATTCAGCTCAATCGAGTGTAGATTGAAATTTTGCTGAAAACTACTATGTGCTAACTTGATGTAAACCTTATTATTTTACTTACCAGACGATTAGAGTAGCATGCAACCAATTTTATGATGTGCTACCAATGATCGAGAGGTGACTTTCAGTTTCATTACCTTTTGTACACAATGGAATATTTGCCTTTACAGAACTAAACAAAGATATTGGCTGTTCCACTCCAAATGTTGTGAGGTAGGTTCCTGAATTCTGCTTGCATTTGAGTATTCCACGGCTCTGAGTAGAAGAAATGCAATATCTATACAGTTCCAGCTGATCCTGAGTAGTTATGTACACATCCTTAACCAAAATACAAAGTAATGCATTCAGCTCAAACGAGTATAGATTGGAATTTTGCTGAAAACTACTATGTGCTAACTTGATGTAAACCTTATTATTTTACTTACCAGAGGATTAGAGTAGCATATAACCAATTTTATGATGTGCTACCAATGATCGAGAGGTGACTTTCAGTTTCATTACCTTTTGTACACAATGGAATATTTGCCTTTACAGAACTAAACAAAGATATTGGCTGTTCCACTCCAAATGTTGTGAGGTAGGTTCCTGAATTCAGCTTGCATTTGAGTATTCCATGTCTCTGAAAGACTGCAGGCAATATCTATACAGTTCCAGCTCACCCTTACTTATGTGCATATCCTTAACTAAAAATACATAGAATAGAAAGTAATGCATTCAGCTGAAATTTGATGAAAACTACTATCTAACTTGATGTATACATTATTTTACTCACCATATAATTTAGAGTAGTATGCAACTAATTTTATGTGTGCGACCAATGTTGGACTAGTGACTTCCAGTAACATCACCTTTTGTACACAATGTAACATTAGCGTTTACAGAAATAAACAAATATACTGGCTGTTCCACTCTAAATGTTGTGAGGTAGATTCCTGAATTCAGCTTGCCTTTGACAATTCCATTGCACTGAGTAGAAAACATGCAATATCTATACAGTTCCAGCTGATCCTGAGTAGTTGTGTACACATCCATATCTCAAAATGCATAGTAAAAAAAGTCATGTCTTCAGCCCAGTAGTGTATATTTAAATTTTGCTGAAAACTACTGTGAGCTAACTTGATGTAAACATTATTTTACTTACCATATGATTTAGTGTAGTATGCAACCAATTTTATCAGTGTGCTACCAATATTCCAGGAGTTACTTTCAGTAGCTCACCTTTTGTACGCAATGGAACATTAGCGTTTACAGAACGAAATAACGATATTGGCTGTTCCACTCTAAATGTTGTGAGGTAGGTTCCTGAATTCAGCTTGCATTTGAGTATTCCATGGCTCTGAGCAGTATTCATGCAATATCTATACAGTTCCAGCTCACCCTGAGTAGTGATGCACACATCCTTAACTCAAAATGCATAGAATAGAAGGTAATGCATTCAGCTCAATCGAGTGTAGATTGAAATTTTGCTGAAAACTACTATGTGCTAACTTGATGTAAACCTTATTATTTTACTTACCAGACGATTAGAGTAGCATGCAACCAATTTTATGATGTGCTACCAATGATCGAGAGGTGACTTTCAGTTTCATTACCTTTTGTACACAATGGAACATTAGCGTTTACAGAACGAAATAACGATATTGGCTGTTCCACTCTAAATGTTGTGAGGTAGGTTCCTGAATTCAGCTTGCATTTGAGTATTCCATGGCTGAGCAGTATTCATGCAATATCTATACAGTTCCAGCCAAACAAAGATATTGGCTGTTCCACTCCAAATATTATGAGGGAGGTTCCTGAATTCAGCTTGCATTTGAGTATTCCATGTCTCTGAAAGTGTGCATGCAATATCTATACAGTTCCAGCTCACCCTTACTTATGTGCATATCCTTAACTAAAAATACATAGAATAGAAAGTAATGCATTCAGCTGAAATTTGATGAAAACTACTATCTAACTTGATGTATACATTATTTTACTCACCATATAATTTAGAGTAGTATGCAAGTAATTTTATGTGTGCTACCAATGTTGGACTAGTTACTTCCAGTAACATCACCTTTTGTACACAATGGAACATTAGCGTTTACAGAACTAAACAAAGATATTGGCTTTTCCACTCTAAATGTTGTGAGGTAGGTTCCTGAATTCAGCTTGCATTTGAGTATTCTATTGCTCTGTAGTATACATGCAATATCTACACAGTTCCAGCTGATCCTGAGTAGTTATGTACACATCATTAACCAAAATGCATAGAATAGAAAGTAATGCATTCAGCTCAGTAGAGTGAACAGTTGAATTTTGTACACAATGGAACATTAGCGTTTACAGTAACAAAGATATTGGCTGTTCCACTCTAAATATTATGAGGGAGGTTCCTGAATTCAGCTTGCCTTTCACTATTCCATTGCTCTGGGTAGAAGACATGCAATATCTATACAATTCCAGCTGATCCTGAGTAGTTATGTACACATCCTTAACCAAAATGCATAGAATACAAAGTAATGCATTCATCTCAATAGTGTGTACAGTTGAATTTTGCTGAAAACTACTGTGAGCTAACTTGATGTAAACATTATTTTACTTACCATATGATTTAGAACAGTATGCAACCAATTTTATCAGTGTGCTACCAATGACGGAGAGCTGACTTTCAGTTTCATTACCGTTTGTACACAATGGAACATTTGCGTTTACAGAACTAAACAAAGATATTGGTTGTGCCACTCTAAATATTATGAGGGAGGTTCCTGAATTCAGCTTGCTTTTCACTATTCCATTGCTCTGGGTAGAAGACATGCAATATCTATACAATTCCAGCTGATCCTGAGCAGTTATGTACAAATCCATATCTCAAAATGCATAGAATAGAAAATAATGCATTTAGCTCAATAGAGTGTAGAGTTGAATTTTGCTGAAAACTACTATATGTAAACCATGTTATTTTACTTGCCATATGATTTACAGTAGTATGCAACCAATTTTATCAGTGTGCTACAAATTTTCCAGGAGTTGCTTTCAGTAACTCACCTTTTGTACGCAATGGAACATTAGCGGTTACAGAACTAAACAAAGATATTGGCTGTTCCACTCCAAATATTATGAGGGAGGTTCCTGAATTCAGCTTGCATTTGAGTATTCCATGTCTCTGAAAGTCTGCATGCAATATCTATACAGTTCCAGCTCACCCTTACTTATGTGCATATCCTTAACTAAAAATACATAGAATAGAAAGTAATGCATTCAGCTCAAATTTGATGAAAACTACTATCTAACTTGATGTATACATTATTTTACTCACCATATAATTTAGAGTAGTATGCAAGTAATTTTATGTGTGCTACCAATGTTGGACTAGTTACTTCCAGTAACATCACCTTTTGTACACAATGGAATATTTGCCTTTACAGAACTAAACAAAGATATTGGCTGTTCCACTCCAAATGTTGTGAGGTAGGTTCCTGAATTCTGCTTGCATTTGAGTATTCCACGGCTCTGAGTAGAAGAAATGCAATATCTATACAGTTCCAGCTGATCCTGAGTAGTTATGTACACATCCTTAACCAAAATACAAAGTAATGCATTCAGCTCAAACGAGTATAGATTGGAATTTTGCTGAAAACTACTATGTGCTAACTTGATGTAAACCTTATTATTTTACTTACCAGAGGATTAGAGTAGCATATAACCAATTTTATGATGTGCTACCAATGATCGAGAGGTGACTTTCAGTTTCATTACCTTTTGTACACAATGGAATATTTGCCTTTACAGAACTAAACAAAGATATTGGCTGTTCCACTCCAAATGTTGTGAGGTAGGTTCCTGAATTCAGCTTGCATTTGAGTATTCCATGTCTCTGAAAGACTGCAGGCAATATCTATACAGTTCCAGCTCACCCTTACTTATGTGCATATCCTTAACTAAAAATACATAGAATAGAAAGTAATGCATTCAGCTGAAATTTGATGAAAACTACTATCTAACTTGATGTATACATTATTTTACTCACCATATAATTTAGAGTAGTATGCAACTAATTTTATGTGTGCGACCAATGTTGGACTAGTGACTTCCAGTAACATCACCTTTTGTACACAATGTAACATTAGCGTTTACAGAAATAAACAAATATACTGGCTGTTCCACTCTAAATGTTGTGAGGTAGATTCCTGAATTCAGCTTGCCTTTGACAATTCCATTGCACTGAGTAGAAAACATGCAATATCTATACAGTTCCAGCTGATCCTGAGTAGTTGTGTACACATCCATATCTCAAAATGCATAGTAAAAAAAGTCATGTCTTCAGCCCAGTAGTGTATATTTAAATTTTGCTGAAAACTACTGTGAGCTAACTTGATGTAAACATTATTTTACTTACCATATGATTTAGTGTAGTATGCAACCAATTTTATCAGTGTGCTACCAATATTCCAGGAGTTACTTTCAGTAGCTCACCTTTTGTACGCAATGGAACATTAGCGTTTACAGAACGAAATAACGATATTGGCTGTTCCACTCTAAATGTTGTGAGGTAGGTTCCTGAATTCAGCTTGCATTTGAGTATTCCATGGCTCTGAGCAGTATTCATGCAATATCTATACAGTTCCAGCTCACCCTGAGTAGTGATGCACACATCCTTAACTCAAAATGCATAGAATAGAAGGTAATGCATTCAGCTCAATCGAGTGTAGATTGAAATTTTGCTGAAAACTACTATGTGCTAACTTGATGTAAACCTTATTATTTTACTTACCAGACGATTAGAGTAGCATGCAACCAATTTTATGATGTGCTACCAATGATCGAGAGGTGACTTTCAGTTTCATTACCTTTTGTACACAATGGAACATTTGCCTTTACAGAACTAAACAAAGATATTGGCTGTTCCACTCTAAATATTATGAGGGAGGTTCCTGAATTCAGCTTGCATTTGAGTATTCCATTTCTCTGAAAGTGTGCATGCAATATCTATACAGTTCCAGCTCACCCTTACTTATGTGCATATCCTTAACTAAAAATACATAGAATAGAAAGTAATGCATTCAGCTCAAATTTGAAGAAAACTACTATATAACTTGATGTATACATTATTTTACACCATATAATTTAGAGTAGTATGCAACTAATTTTATGTGTGCTACCAATGTTGGACAAGTTACTTCCAGTAACATCACCTTTTGTACACAATGTAACATTAGCGTTTACAGAAATAAACAAATATACTGGCTGTTCCACTCTAAATGTTGTGAGGTAGATTCCTGAATTCAGCTTGCCTTTGACAATTCCATTGCACTGAGTAGAAAACATGCAATATCTATACAGTTCCAGCTGATCCTGAGTAGTTGTGTACACATCCATATCTCAAAATGCATAGTAAAAAAAGTCATGTCTTCAGCCCAGTAGTGTATATTTGAATTTTGCTGAAAACTACTGTGAGCTAACTTGATGTAAACATTATTTTACTTACCATATGATTTAGTGTAGTATGCAACCAATTTTATCAGTGTGCTACCAATATTCCAGGAGTTACTTTCAGTAGCTCACCTTTTGTACGCAATGGAACATTAGCGTTTACAGAACGAAATAACGATATTGGCTGTTCCACTCTAAATGTTGTGAGGTAGGTTCCTGAATTCAGCTTGCATTTGAGTATTCCATGGCTCTGAGCAGTATTCATGCAATATCTATACAGTTCCAGCTCACCCTGAGTAGTGATGCACACATCCTTAACTCAAAATGCATAGAATAGAAGGTAATGCATTCAGCTCAATCGAGTGTAGATTGAAATTTTGCTGAAAACTACTATGTGCTAACTTGATGTAAACCTTATTATTTTACTTACCAGACGATTAGAGTAGCATGCAACCAATTTTATGATGTGCTACCAATGATCGAGAGGTGACTTTCAGTTTCATTACCTTTTGTACACAATGGAATATTTGCCTTTACAGAACTAAACAAAGATATTGGCTGTTCCACTCCAAATGTTGTGAGGTAGGTTCCTGAATTCTGCTTGCATTTGAGTATTCCACGGCTCTGAGTAGAAGAAATGCAATATCTATACAGTTCCAGCTGATCCTGAGTAGTTATGTACACATCCTTAACCAAAATACAAAGTAATGCATTCAGCTCAAACGAGTATAGATTGGAATTTTGCTGAAAACTACTATGTGCTAACTTGATGTAAACCTTATTATTTTACTTACCAGAGGATTAGAGTAGCATATAACCAATTTTATGATGTGCTACCAATGATCGAGAGGTGACTTTCAGTTTCATTACCTTTTGTACACAATGGAATATTTGCCTTTACAGAACTAAACAAAGATATTGGCTGTTCCACTCCAAATGTTGTGAGGTAGGTTCCTGAATTCAGCTTGCATTTGAGTATTCCATGTCTCTGAAAGACTGCAGGCAATATCTATACAGTTCCAGCTCACCCTTACTTATGTGCATATCCTTAACTAAAAATACATAGAATAGAAAGTAATGCATTCAGCTGAAATTTGATGAAAACTACTATCTAACTTGATGTATACATTATTTTACTCACCATATAATTTAGAGTAGTATGCAAGGAATTTTATGTGTGCTACCAATGTTGGACTAGTTACTTCCAGTAACATCACCTTTTGTACACAATGGAACATTAGCGTTTACAGAACTAAACAAAGATATTGCCTGTTCCACTCTAAATGTTGTGAGGTAGGTTCCTGAATTCAGCTTGCATTTGAGTATTCTATTGCTCTGTAGTATACATGCAATATCTACACAGTTCCAGCTGATCCTGAGTAGTTATGTACACATCATTAACCAAAATGCATAGAATAGAAAGTAATTCATTCAGCTCAGTAGAGTGAACAGTTGAATTTTGTACACAATGGAACATTAGCGTTTACAGTAACAAAGATATTGGCTGTTCCACTCCAAATATTATGAGGGAGGTTCCTGAATTCAGCTTGCATTTGAGTATTCCATGTCTCTGAAAGTCTGCATGCAATATCTATACAGTTCCAGCTCACCCTTACTTATGTGCATATCCTTAACTAAAAATACATAGAATAGAAAGTAATGCATTCAGCTGAAATTTGATGAAAACTACTATCTAACTTGATGTATACATTATTTTACTCACCATATAATTTAGAGTAGTATGCAACTAATTTTATGTGTGCGACCAATGTTGGACTAGTGACTTCCAGTAACATCACCTTTTGTACACAATGTAACATTAGCGTTTACAGAAATAAACAAATATACTGGCTGTTCCACTCTAAATGTTGTGAGGTAGATTCCTGAATTCAGCTTGCCTTTGACAATTCCATTGCACTGAGTAGAAAACATGCAATATCTATACAGTTCCAGCTGATCCTGAGTAGTTGTGTACACATCCATATCTCAAAATGCATAGTAAAAAAAGTCATGTCTTCAGCCCAGTAGTGTATATTTAAATTTTGCTGAAAACTACTGTGAGCTAACTTGATGTAAACATTATTTTACTTACCATATGATTTAGTGTAGTATGCAACCAATTTTA
Source organism: Hemitrygon akajei (assembly GCF_048418815.1). Taxonomy (NCBI): domain Eukaryota; kingdom Metazoa; phylum Chordata; class Chondrichthyes; order Myliobatiformes; family Dasyatidae; genus Hemitrygon; species Hemitrygon akajei. Next base: position 5,871,496 of record NC_133148.1, on the reverse strand, counting down.
TCAGTGTGCTACCAATATTCCAGGAGTTACTTTCAGTAGCTCACCTTTTGTACGCAATGGAACATTAGCGTTTACAGAACGAAATAACGATATTGGCTGTTCCACTCTAAATGTTGTGAGGTAGGTTCCTGAATTCAGCTTGCATTTGAGTATTCCATGGCTCTGAGCAGTATTCATGCAATATCTATACAGTTCCAGCTCACCCTGAGTAGTGATGCACACATCCTTAACTCAAAATGCATAGAATAGAAGGTAATGCATTCAGCTCAATCGAGTGTAGATTGAAATTTTGCTCAAAACTACTATGTGCTAACTTGATGTAAACCTTATTATTTTACTTACCAGACGATTAGAGTAGCATGCAACCAATTTTATGATGTGCTACCAATGATCGAGAGGTGACTTTCAGTTTCATTACCTTTTGTACACAATGGAACATTAGCGTTTACAGAACGAAATAACGATATTGGCTGTTCCACTCTAAATGTTGTGAGGTAGGTTCCTGAATTCAGCTTGCATTTGAGTATTCCATGGCTGAGCAGTATTCATGCAATATCTATACAGTTCCAGCCAAACAAAGATATTGGCTGTTCCACTCCAAATATTATGAGGGAGGTTCCTGAATTCAGCTTGCATTTGAGTATTCCATGTCTCTGAAAGTGTGCATGCAATATCTATACAGTTCCAGCTCACCCTTACTTATGTGCATATCCTTAACTAAAAATACATAGAATAGAAAGTAATGCATTCAGCTGAAATTTGATGAAAACTACTATCTAACTTGATGTATACATTATTTTACTCACCATATAATTTAGAGTAGTATGCAAGTAATTTTATGTGTGCTACCAATGTTGGACTAGTTACTTCCAGTAACATCACCTTTTGTACACAATGGAACATTAGCGTTTACAGAACTAAACAAAGATATTGGCTTTTCCACTCTAAATGTTGTGAGGTAGGTTCCTGAATTCAGCTTGCATTTGAGTATTCTATTGCTCTGTAGTATACATGCAATATCTACACAGTTCCAGCTGATCCTGAGTAGTTATGTACACATCATTAACCAAAATGCATAGAATAGAAAGTAATGCATTCAGCTCAGTAGAGTGAACAGTTGAATTTTGTACACAATGGAACATTAGCGTTTACAGTAACAAAGATATTGGCTGTTCCACTCTAAATATTATGAGGGAGGTTCCTGAATTCAGCTTGCCTTTCACTATTCCATTGCTCTGGGTAGAAGACATGCAATATCTATACAATTCCAGCTGATCCTGAGTAGTTATGTACACATCCTTAACCAAAATGCATAGAATACAAAGTAATGCATTCATCTCAATAGTGTGTACAGTTGAATTTTGCTGAAAACTACTGTGAGCTAACTTGATGTAAACATTATTTTACTTACCATATGATTTAGAACAGTATGCAACCAATTTTATCAGTGTGCTACCAATGACCGAGAGCTGACTTTCAGTTTCATTACCGTTTGTACACAATGGAACATTTGCGTTTACAGAACTAAACAAAGATATTGGTTGTGCCACTCTAAATATTATGAGGGAGGTTCCTGAATTCAGCTTGCTTTTCACTATTCCATTGCTCTGGGTAGAAGACATGCAATATCTATACAATTCCAGCTGATCCTGAGCAGTTATGTACAAATCCATATCTCAAAATGCATAGAATAGAAAATAATGCATTTAGCTCAATAGAGTGTAGAGTTGAATTTTGCTGAAAACTACTATATGTAAACCATGTTATTTTACTTGCCATACGATTTACAGTAGTATGCAACCAATTTTATCAGTGTGCTACAAATTTTCCAGGAGTTGCTTTCAGTAACTCACCTTTTGTACGCAATGGAACATTAGCGGTTACAGAACTAAACAAAGATATTGGCTGTTCCACTCCAAATATTATGAGGGAGGTTCCTGAATTCAGCTTGCATTTGAGTATTCCATGTCTCTGAAAGTCTGCATGCAATATCTATACAGTTCCAGCTCACCCTTACTTATGTGCATATCCTTAACTAAAAATACATAGAATAGAAAGTAATGCATTCAGCTGAAATTTGATGAAAACTACTATCTAACTTGATGTATACATTATTTTACTCACCATATAATTTAGAGTAGTATGCAACTAATTTTATGTGTGCGACCAATGTTGGACTAGTGACTTCCAGTAACATCACCTTTTGTACACAATGTAACATTAGCGTTTACAGAAATAAACAAATATACTGGCTGTTCCACTCTAAATGTTGTGAGGTAGATTCCTGAATTCAGCTTGCCTTTGACAATTCCATTGCACTGAGTAGAAAACATGCAATATCTATACAGTTCCAGCTGATCCTGAGTAGTTGTGTACACATCCATATCTCAAAATGCATAGTAAAAAAAGTCATGTCTTCAGCCCAGTAGTGTATATTTAAATTTTGCTGAAAACTACTGTGAGCTAACTTGATGTAAACATTATTTTACTTACCATATGATTTAGTGTAGTATGCAACCAATTTTATCAGTGTGCTACCAATATTCCAGGAGTTACTTTCAGTAGCTCACCTTTTGTACGCAATGGAACATTAGCGTTTACAGAACGAAATAACGATATTGGCTGTTCCACTCTAAATGTTGTGAGGTAGGTTCCTGAATTCAGCTTGCATTTGAGTATTCCATGGCTCTGAGCAGTATTCATGCAATATCTATACAGTTCCAGCTCACCCTGAGTAGTGATGCACACATCCTTAACTCAAAATGCATAGAATAGAAGGTAATGCATTCAGCTCAATCGAGTGTAGATTGAAATTTTGCTCAAAACTACTATGTGCTAACTTGATGTAAACCTTATTATTTTACTTACCAGACGATTAGAGTAGCATGCAACCAATTTTATGATGTGCTACCAATGATCGAGAGGTGACTTTCAGTTTCATTACCTTTTGTACACAATGGAACATTAGCGTTTACAGAACGAAATAACGATATTGGCTGTTCCACTCTAAATGTTGTGAGGTAGGTTCCTGAATTCAGCTTGCATTTGAGTATTCCATGGCTGAGCAGTATTCATGCAATATCTATACAGTTCCAGCCAAACAAAGATATTGGCTGTTCCACTCCAAATATTATGAGGGAGGTTCCTGAATTCAGCTTGCATTTGAGTATTCCATGTCTCTGAAAGTGTGCATGCAATATCTATACAGTTCCAGCTCACCCTTACTTATGTGCATATCCTTAACTAAAAATACATAGAATAGAAAGTAATGCATTCAGCTGAAATTTGATGAAAACTACTATCTAACTTGATGTATACATTATTTTACTCACCATATAATTTAGAGTAGTATGCAAGTAATTTTATGTGTGCTACCAATGTTGGACTAGTTACTTCCAGTAACATCACCTTTTGTACACAATGGAACATTAGCGTTTACAGAACTAAACAAAGATATTGGCTTTTCCACTCTAAATGTTGTGAGGTAGGTTCCTGAATTCAGCTTGCATTTGAGTATTCTATTGCTCTGTAGTATACATGCAATATCTACACAGTTCCAGCTGATCCTGAGTAGTTATGTACACATCATTAACCAAAATGCATAGAATAGAAAGTAATGCATTCAGCTCAGTAGAGTGAACAGTTGAATTTTGTACACAATGGAACATTAGCGTTTACAGTAACAAAGATATTGGCTGTTCCACTCTAAATATTATGAGGGAGGTTCCTGAATTCAGCTTGCCTTTCACTATTCCATTGCTCTGGGTAGAAGACATGCAATATCTATACAATTCCAGCTGATCCTGAGTAGTTATGTACACATCCTTAACCAAAATGCATAGAATACAAAGTAATGCATTCATCTCAATAGTGTGTACAGTTGAATTTTGCTGAAAACTACTGTGAGCTAACTTGATGTAAACATTATTTTACTTACCATATGATTTAGAACAGTATGCAACCAATTTTATCAGTGTGCTACCAATGACCGAGAGCTGACTTTCAGTTTCATTACCGTTTGTACACAATGGAACATTTGCGTTTACAGAACTAAACAAAGATATTGGTTGTGCCACTCTAAATATTATGAGGGAGGTTCCTGAATTCAGCTTGCTTTTCACTATTCCATTGCTCTGGGTAGAAGACATGCAATATCTATACAATTCCAGCTGATCCTGAGCAGTTATGTACAAATCCATATCTCAAAATGCATAGAATAGAAAATAATGCATTTAGCTCAATAGAGTGTAGAGTTGAATTTTGCTGAAAACTACTATATGTAAACCATGTTATTTTACTTGCCATACGATTTACAGTAGTATGCAACCAATTTTATCAGTGTGCTACAAATTTTCCAGGAGTTGCTTTCAGTAACTCACCTTTTGTACGCAATGGAACATTAGCGGTTACAGAACTAAACAAAGATATTGGCTGTTCCACTCCAAATATTATGAGGGAGGTTCCTGAATTCAGCTTGCATTTGAGTATTCCATGTCTCTGAAAGTCTGCATGCAATATCTATACAGTTCCAGCTCACCCTTACTTATGTGCATATCCTTAACTAAAAATACATAGAATAGAAAGTAATGCATTCAGCTCAAATTTGATGAAAAGTACTATCTAACTTGATGTATACATTATTTTACTCACCATATAATTTAGAGTAGTATGCAACTAATTTTATGTGTGCGACCAATGTTGGACTAGTGACTTCCAGTAACATCACCTTTTGTACACAATGTAACATTAGCGTTTACAGAAATAAACAAATATACTGGCTGTTCCACTCTAAATGTTGTGAGGTAGATTCCTGAATTCAGCTTGCCTTTGACAATTCCATTGCACTGAGTAGAAAACATGCAATATCTATACAGTTCCAGCTGATCCTGAGTAGTTGTGTACACATCCATATCTCAAAATGCATAGTAAAAAAAGTCATGTCTTCAGCCCAGTAGTGTATATTTAAATTTTGCTGAAAACTACTGTGAGCTAACTTGATGTAAACATTATTTTACTTACCATATGATTTAGTGTAGTATGCAACCAATTTTATCAGTGTGCTACCAATATTCCAGGAGTTACTTTCAGTAGCTCACCTTTTGTACGCAATGGAACATTAGCGTTTACAGAACGAAATAACGATATTGGCTGTTCCACTCTAAATGTTGTGAGGTAGGTTCCTGAATTCAGCTTGCATTTGAGTATTCCATGGCTCTGAGCAGTATTCATGCAATATCTATACAGTTCCAGCTCACCCTGAGTAGTGATGCACACATCCTTAACTCAAAATGCATAGAATAGAAGGTAATGCATTCAGCTCAATCGAGTGTAGATTGAAATTTTGCTGAAAACTACTATGTGCTAACTTGATGTAAACCTTATTATTTTACTTACCAGACGATTAGAGTAGCATGCAACCAATTTTATGATGTGCTACCAATGATCGAGAGGTGACTTTCAGTTTCATTACCTTTTGTACACAATGGAACATTAGCGTTTACAGAACGAAATAACGATATTGGCTGTTCCACTCTAAATGTTGTGAGGTAGGTTCCTGAATTCAGCTTGCATTTGAGTATTCCATGGCTGAGCAGTATTCATGCAATATCTATACAGTTCCAGCCAAACAAAGATATTGGCTGTTCCACTCCAAATATTATGAGGGAGGTTCCTGAATTCAGCTTGCATTTGAGTATTCCATGTCTCTGAAAGTGTGCATGCAATATCTATACAGTTCCAGCTCACCCTTACTTATGTGCATATCCTTAACTAAAAATACATAGAATAGAAAGTAATGCATTCAGCTGAAATTTGATGAAAACTACTATCTAACTTGATGTATACATTATTTTACTCACCATATAATTTAGAGTAGTATGCAAGTAATTTTATGTGTGCTACCAATGTTGGACTAGTTACTTCCAGTAACATCACCTTTTGTACACAATGGAACATTAGCGTTTACAGAACTAAACAAAGATATTGGCTTTTCCACTCTAAATGTTGTGAGGTAGGTTCCTGAATTCAGCTTGCATTTGAGTATTCTATTGCTCTGTAGTATACATGCAATATCTACACAGTTCCAGCTGATCCTGAGTAGTTATGTACACATCATTAACCAAAATGCATAGAATAGAAAGTAATGCATTCAGCTCAGTAGAGTGAACAGTTGAATTTTGTACACAATGGAACATTAGCGTTTACAGTAACAAAGATATTGGCTGTTCCACTCTAAATATTATGAGGGAGGTTCCTGAATTCAGCTTGCCTTTCACTATTCCATTGCTCTGGGTAGAAGACATGCAATATCTATACAATTCCAGCTGATCCTGAGTAGTTATGTACACATCCTTAACCAAAATGCATAGAATACAAAGTAATGCATTCATCTCAATAGTGTGTACAGTTGAATTTTGCTGAAAACTACTGTGAGCTAACTTGATGTAAACATTATTTTACTTACCATATGATTTAGAACAGTATGCAACCAATTTTATCAGTGTGCTACCAATGACCGAGAGCTGACTTTCAGTTTCATTACCGTTTGTACACAATGGAACATTTGCGTTTACAGAACTAAACAAAGATATTGGTTGTGCCACTCTAAATATTATGAGGGAGGTTCCTGAATTCAGCTTGCTTTTCACTATTCCATTGCTCTGGGTAGAAGACATGCAATATCTATACAATTCCAGCTGATCCTGAGCAGTTATGTACAAATCCATATCTCAAAATGCATAGAATAGAAAATAATGCATTTAGCTCAATAGAGTGTAGAGTTGAATTTTGCTGAAAACTACTATATGTAAACCATGTTATTTTACTTGCCATATGATTTACAGTAGTATGCAACCAATTTTATCAGTGTGCTACAAATTTTCCAGGAGTTGCTTTCAGTAACTCACCTTTTGTACGCAATGGAACATTAGCGGTTACAGAACTAAACAAAGATATTGGCTGTTCCACTCCAAATATTATGAGGGAGGTTCCTGAATTCAGCTTGCATTTGAGTATTCCATGTCTCTGAAAGTCTGCATGCAATATCTATACAGTTCCAGCTCACCCTTACTTATGTGCATATCCTTAACTAAAAATACATAGAATAGAAAGTAATGCATTCAGCTCAAATTTGATGAAAAGTACTATCTAACTTGATGTATACATTATTTTACTCACCATATAATTTAGAGTAGTATGCAACTAATTTTATGTGTGCGACCAATGTTGGACTAGTGACTTCCAGTAACATCACCTTTTGTACACAATGTAACATTAGCGTTTACAGAAATAAACAAATATACTGGCTGTTCCACTCTAAATGTTGTGAGGTAGATTCCTGAATTCAGCTTGCCTTTGACAATTCCATTGCACTGAGTAGAAAACATGCAATATCTATACAGTTCCAGCTGATCCTGAGTAGTTGTGTACACATCCATATCTCAAAATGCATAGTAAAAAAAGTCATGTCTTCAGCCCAGTAGTGTATATTTAAATTTTGCTGAAAACTACTGTGAGCTAACTTGATGTAAACATTATTTTACTTACCATATGATTTAGTGTAGTATGCAACCAATTTTATCAGTGTGCTACCAATATTCCAGGAGTTACTTTCAGTAGCTCACCTTTTGTACGCAATGGAACATTAGCGTTTACAGAACGAAATAACGATATTGGCTGTTCCACTCTAAATGTTGTGAGGTAGGTTCCTGAATTCAGCTTGCATTTGAGTATTCCATGGCTCTGAGCAGTATTCATGCAATATCTATACAGTTCCAGCTCACCCTGAGTAGTGATGCACACATCCTTAACTCAAAATGCATAGAATAGAAGGTAATGCATTCAGCTCAATCGAGTGTAGATTGAAATTTTGCTGAAAACTACTATGTGCTAACGATGTAAACCTTATTATTTTACTTACCAGACGATTAGAGTAGCATGCAACCAATTTTATGATGTGCTACCAATGATCGAGAGGTGACTTTCAGTTTCATTACCTTTTGTACACAATGGAACATTAGCGTTTACAGAACGAAATAACGATATTGGCTGTTCCACTCTAAATGTTGTGAGGTAGGTTCCTGAATTCAGCTTGCATTTGAGTATTCCATGGCTGAGCAGTATTCATGCAATATCTATACAGTTCCAGCCAAACAAAGATATTGGCTGTTCCACTCCAAATATTATGAGGGAGGTTCCTGAATTCAGCTTGCATTTGAGTATTCCATGTCTCTGAAAGTGTGCATGCAATATCTATACAGTTCCAGCTCACCCTTACTTATGTGCATATCCTTAACTAAAAATACATAGAATAGAAAGTAATGCATTCAGCTGAAATTTGATGAAAACTACTATCTAACTTGATGTATACATTATTTTACTCACCATATAATTTAGAGTAGTATGCAAGTAATTTTATGTGTGCTACCAATGTTGGACTAGTTACTTCCAGTAACATCACCTTTTGTACACAATGGAACATTAGCGTTTACAGAACTAAACAAAGATATTGGCTTTTCCACTCTAAATGTTGTGAGGTAGGTTCCTGAATTCAGCTTGCATTTGAGTATTCTATTGCTCTGTAGTATACATGCAATATCTACACAGTTCCAGCTGATCCTGAGTAGTTATGTACACATCATTAACCAAAATGCATAGAATAGAAAGTAATGCATTCAGCTCAGTAGAGTGAACAGTTGAATTTTGTACACAATGGAACATTAGCGTTTACAGTAACAAAGATATTGGCTGTTCCACTCTAAATATTATGAGGGAGGTTCCTGAATTCAGCTTGCCTTTCACTATTCCATTGCTCTGGGTAGAAGACATGCAATATCTATACAATTCCAGCTGATCCTGAGTAGTTATGTACACATCCTTAACCAAAATGCATAGAATACAAAGTAATGCATTCATCTCAATAGTGTGTACAGTTGAATTTTGCTGAAAACTACTGTGAGCTAACTTGATGTAAACATTATTTTACTTACCATATGATTTAGAACAGTATGCAACCAATTTTATCAGTGTGCTACCAATGACGGAGAGCTGACTTTCAGTTTCATTACCGTTTGTACACAATGGAACATTTGCGTTTACAGAACTAAACAAAGATATTGGTTGTGCCACTCTAAATATTATGAGGGAGGTTCCTGAATTCAGCTTGCTTTTCACTATTCCATTGCTCTGGGTAGAAGACATGCAATATCTATACAATTCCAGCTGATCCTGAGCAGTTATGTACAAATCCATATCTCAAAATGCATAGAATAGAAAATAATGCATTTAGCTCAATAGAGTGTAGAGTTGAATTTTGCTGAAAACTACTATATGTAAACCATGTTATTTTACTTGCCATATGATTTACAGTAGTATGCAACCAATTTTATCAGTGTGCTACAAATTTTCCAGGAGTTGCTTTCAGTAACTCACCTTTTGTACGCAATGGAACATTAGCGGTTACAGAACTAAACAAAGATATTGGCTGTTCCACTCCAAATATTATGAGGGAGGTTCCTGAATTCAGCTTGCATTTGAGTATTCCATGTCTCTGAAAGTCTGCATGCAATATCTATACAGTTCCAGCTCACCCTTACTTATGTGCATATCCTTAACTAAAAATACATAGAATAGAAAGTAATGCATTCAGCTCAAATTTGATGAAAAGTACTATCTAACTTGATGTATACATTATTTTACTCACCATATAATTTAGAGTAGTATGCAACTAATTTTATGTGTGCGACCAATGTTGGACTAGTGACTTCCAGTAACATCACCTTTTGTACACAATGTAACATTAGCGTTTACAGAAATAAACAAATATACTGGCTGTTCCACTCTAAATGTTGTGAGGTAGATTCCTGAATTCAGCTTGCCTTTGACAATTCCATTGCACTGAGTAGAAAACATGCAATATCTATACAGTTCCAGCTGATCCTGAGTAGTTGTGTACACATCCATATCTCAAAATGCATAGTAAAAAAAGTCATGTCTTCAGCCCAGTAGTGTATATTTAAATTTTGCTGAAAACTACTGTGAGCTAACTTGATGTAAACATTATTTTACTTACCATATGATTTAGTGTAGTATGCAACCAATTTTATCAGTGTGCTACCAATATTCCAGGCGTTACTTTCAGTAGCTCACCTTTTGTACGCAATGGAACATTAGCGTTTACAGAACGAAATAACGATATTGGCTGTTCCACTCTAAATGTTGTGAGGTAGGTTCCTGAATTCAGCTTGCATTTGAGTATTCCATGGCTCTGAGCAGTATTCATGCAATATCTATACAGTTCCAGCTCACCCTGAGTAGTGATGCACACATCCTTAACTCAAAATGCATAGAATAGAAGGTAATGCATTCAGCTCAATCGAGTGTAGATTGAAATTTTGCTGAAAACTACTATGTGCTAACTTGATGTAAACCTTATTATTTTACTTACCAGACGATTAGAGTAGCATGCAACCAATTTTATGATGTGCTACCAATGATCGAGAGGTGACTTTCAGTTTCATTACCTTTTGTACACAATGGAACATTAGCGTTTACAGAACGAAATAACGATATTGGCTGTTCCACTCTAAATGTTGTGAGGTAGGTTCCTGAATTCAGCTTGCATTTGAGTATTCCATGGCTCTGAGCAGTATTCATGCAATATCTATACAGTTCCAGCCAAACAAAGATATTGGCTGTTCCACTCCAAATATTATGAGGGAGGTTCCTGAATTCAGCTTGCATTTGAGTATTCCATGTCTCTGAAAGTGTGCATGCAATATCTATACAGTTCCAGCTCACCCTTACTTATGTGCATATCCTTAACTAAAAATACATAGAATAGAAAGTAATGCATTCAGCTGAAATTTGATGAAAACTACTATCTAACTTGATGTATACATTATTTTACTCACCATATAATTTAGAGTAGTATGCAACTAATTTTATGTGTGCTACCAATGTTGGACAAGTTACTTCCAGTAACATCACCTTTTGTACACAATGGAACATTTGCGTTTACAGAACTAAACAAAGATATTGGCTTTTCCACTCTAAATGTTGTGAGGTAGGTTCCTGAATTCAGCTTGCATTTGAGTATTCTATTGCTCTGTAGTATACATGCAATATCTACACAGTTCCAGCTGATCCTGAGTAGTTATGTACAAATCCATATCTCAAAATGCATAGAATAGAAAATAATGCATTTAGCTCAATAGAGTGTAGAGTTGAATTTTGCTGAAAACTACTATATGTAAACCATGTTATTTTACTTGCCATATGATTTAGTGTAGAATGCAACCAATTTTATCAGTGTGCTACAAATTTTCCAGGAGTTGCTTTCAGTAACTCACCTTTTGTACGCAATGGAACATTAGCGTTTACAGAACTAAACAAAGATATTGGCTGTTCCACTCTAAACGTTGTGAGGTAGGTACCTGAATTCAGCTTGCATTTGAGTATTCCATGTCTCTGACAGTGTGCATGCAATATCTATACAGTTCCAGCTCACCCTTACTTATGAGCATAACCTTAACTAAAAATACATAGAATAGAAAGTAATGCATTCAGCTGAAATTTGATGAAAACTACTAACTTGATGTATACATTATTTTACTCACCATATAATTTAGAGTAGTATGCAACTAATTTTATGTGTGCGACCAATGTTGGACTGGTTACTTCCAGTAACATCACCTTTTGTACACAATGGAACATTAGCGTTTACAGAAATAAACAGATATACTGGCTGTTCCACTCTAAATGTTGTGGGGTAGGTTCCTGAATTCTGCTTGCATTTGAGTATTCCACGGCTCTGAGTAGAAGAAATGCAATATCTATACAGTTCCAGCTGATCCTGAGTAGTTATGTACACATCCTTAACCAAAATACAAAGTAATGCATTCAGCTCTAACGAGTATAGATTGGAATTTTGCTGAAAACTACTATGTGCTAACTTGATGTAAACCTTATTATTTTACTTACCAGAGGATTAGAGTAGCATATAACCAATTTTATGATGTGCTACCAATGATCGAGAGGTGACTTTCAGTTTCATTAACTTTTGTACACAATGGAATATTTGCCTTTACAGAACTAAACAAAGATATTGGCTGTTCCACTCCAAATGTTGTGAGGTAGGTTCCTGAATTCAGCTTGCATTTGAGTATTCTATTGCTCTGTAGTATACATGCAATATCTACACAGTTCCAGCTGATCCTGAGTAGTTATGTACACATCATTAACCAAAATGCATAGAATAGAAAGTAATGCATTCAGCTCAGTAGAGTGAACAGTTGAATTTTGTACACAATGGAACATTAGCGTTTACAGTAACAAAGATATTGGCTGTTCCACTCTAAATCTTATGAGGGAGGTTCCTGAATTCAGCTTGCCTTTCACTATTCCATTGCTCTGGGTAGAAGACATGCAATATCTATACAATTCCAGCTGATCCTGAGCAGTTATGTACAAATCCATATCTCAAAATGCATAGAATAGAAAATAATGCATTTAGCTCAATAGAGTGTAGAGTTGAATTTTGCTGAAAACTACTATATGTAAACCATGTTATTTTACTTGCCATATGATTTACAGTAGTATGCAACCAATTTTATCAGTGTGCTACCAATATTCCAGGAGTTACTTTCAGTAGCTCACCTTTTGTACGCAATGGAACATTAGCGTTTACAGAACGAAATAACGATATTGGCTGTTCCACTCTAAATGTTGTGAGGTAGGTTCCTGAATTCAGCTTGCATTTGAGTATTCCATGGCTCTGAGCAGTATTCATGCAATATCTATACAGTTCCAGCTCACCCTGAGTAGTGATGCACACATCCTTAACTCAAAATGCATAGAATAGAAGGTAATGCATTCAGCTCAATCGAGTGTAGATTGAAATTTTGCTGAAAACTACTATGTGCTAACGATGTAAACCTTATTATTTTACTTACCAGACGATTAGAGTAGCATGCAACCAATTTTATGATGTGCTACCAATGATCGAGAGGTGACTTTCAGTTTCATTACCTTTTGTACACAATGGAACATTTGCCTTTACAGAACTAAACAAAGATATTGGCTGTTCCACTCCAAATATTATGAGGGAGGTTCCTGAATTCAGCTTGCATTTGAGTATTCCATGTCTCTGAAAGTCTGCATGCAATATCTATACAGTTCCAGCTCACCCTTACTTATGTGCATATCCTTAACTAAAAATACATAGAATAGAAAGTAATGCATTCAGCTGAAATTTGATGAAAACTACTATCTAACTTGATGTATACATTATTTTACTCACCATATAATTTAGAGTAGTATGCAACTAATTTTATGTGTGCGACCAATGTTGGACTAGTGACTTCCAGTAACATCACCTTTTGTACACAATGTAACATTAGCGTTTACAGAAATAAACAAATATACTGGCTGTTCCACTCTAAATGTTGTGAGGTAGATTCCTGAATTCAGCTTGCCTTTGACAATTCCATTGCACTGAGTAGAAAACATGCAATATCTATACAGTTCCAGCTGATCCTGAGTAGTTGTGTACACATCCATATCTCAAAATGCATAGTAAAAAAAGTCATGTCTTCAGACCAGTAGTGTATATTTAAATTTTGCTGAAAACTACTGTGAGCTAACTTGATGTAAACATTATTTTACTTACCATATGATTTAGTGTAGTATGCAACCAATTTTATCAGTGTGCTACCAATATTCCAGGAGTTACTTTCAGTAGCTCACCTTTTGTACGCAATGGAACATTAGCGTTTACAGAACGAAATAACGATATTGGCTGTTCCACTCTAAATGTTGTGAGGTAGGTTCCTGAATTCAGCTTGCATTTGAGTATTCCATGGCTCTGAGCAGTATTCATGCAATATCTATAGTTCCAGCTCACCCTGAGTAGTGATGCACACATCCTTAACTCAAAATGCATAGAATAGAAGGTAAAGCATTCAGCTCAATCGAGTGTAGATTGAAATTTTGCTGAAAACTACTATGTGCTAACTTGATGTAAACCTTATTATTTTACTTACCAGACGATTAGAGTAGCATGCAACCAATTTTATGATGTGCTACCAATGATCGAGAGGTGACTTTCAGTTTCATTACCTTTTGTACACAATGGAACATTAGCGTTTACAGAACGAAATAACGATATTGGCTGTTCCACTCTAAATGTTGTGAGGTAGGTTCCTGAATTCAGCTTGCATTTGAGTATTCCATGGCTCTGAGCAGTATTCATGCAATATCTATACAGTTCCAGCCAAACAAAGATATTGGCTGTTCCACTCCAAATATTATGAGGGAGGTTCCTGAATTCAGCTTGCATTTGAGTATTCCATGTCTCTGAAAGTGTGCATGCAATACCTATACAGTTCCAGCTCACCCTTACTTATGTGCATATCCTTAACTAAAAATACATAGAATAGAAAGTAATGCATTCAACTGAAATTTGATGAAAACTACTATCTAACTTGATGTATACATTATTTTACTCACCATATAATTTAGAGTAGTATGCAAGTAATTTTATGTGTGCTACCAATGTTGGACTAGTTACTTCCAGTAACATCACCTTTTGTACACAATGGAACATTAGCGTTTACAGAACTAAACAAAGATATTGGCTTTTCCACTCTAAATGTTGTGAGGTAGGTTCCTGAATTCAGCTTGCATTTGAGTATTCTATTGCTCTGTAGTATACATGCAATATCTACACAGTTCCAGCTGATCCTGAGTAGTTATGTACAAATCCATATCTCAAAATGCATAGAATAGAAAATAATGCATTTAGCTCAATAGAGTGTAGAGTTGAATTTTGCTGAAAACTACTATGTGCTAACTTGATGTAAACCTTATTATTTTACTTACCAGAGGATTAGAGTAGCATATAACCAATTTTATGATGTGCTACCAATGATCGAGAGGTGACTTTCAGTTTCATTAACTTTTGTACACAATGGAATATTTGCCTTTACAGAACTAAACAAAGATATTGGCTGTTCCACTCCAAATGTTGTGAGGTAGGTTCCTGAATTCAGCTTGCATTTGAGTATTCTATTGCTCTGTAGTATACATGCAATATCTACACAGTTCCAGCTGATCTTGAGTAGTTATGTACACATCATTAACCAAAATGCATAGAATAGAAAGTAATGCATTCAGCTCAGTAGACTGAACAGTTGAATTTTGTACACAATGGAACATTAGCGTTTACAGTAACAAAGATATTGGCTGTTCCACTCTAAATATTATGAGGGAGGTTCCTGAATTCAGCTTGCCTTTCACTATTCCATTGCTCTGGGTAGAAGACATGCAATATCTATACAATTCCAGCTGATCCTGAGTAGTTATGTACACATCCTTAACTCAAAATGCATAGAATACAAAGTAATGCATTCATCTCAATAGTGTGTACAGTTGAATTTTGCTGAAAACTACTGTGAGCTAACTTGATGTAAACATTATTTTACTTACCATATGATTTAGAACAGTATGCAACCAATTTTATCAGTGTGCTACCAATGACCGAGAGGTGACTTTCAGTTTCATTACCTTTTGTACACAATGGAACATTTGCCTTTACAGAACTAAACAAAGATATTGGCTGTTCCACTCCAAATATTATGAGGGAGGTTCCTGAATTCAGCTTGCATTTGAGTATTCCATGTCTCTGAAAGTCTGCATGCAATATCTATACAGTTCCAGCTCACCCTTACTTATGTGCATATCCTTAACTAAAAATACATAGAATAGAAAGTAATGCATTCAGCTGAAATTTGATGAAAACTACTATCTAACTTGATGTATACATTATTTTACTCACCATATAATTTAGAGTAGTATGCAACTAATTTTATGTGTGCGACCAATGTTGGACTAGTGACTTCCAGTAACATCACCTTTTGTACACAATGTAACATTAGCGTTTACAGAAAGAAACAGATATACTGGCTGTTCCACTCTAAATGTTGTGGGGTAGGTTCCTGAATTCTGCTTGCATTTGAGTATTCCACGGCTCTGAGTAGAAGAAATGCAATATCTATACAGTTCCAGCTGATCCTGAGTAGTTATGTACACATCATTAACCAAAATGCATAGAATAGAAAGTAATTCATTCAGCTCAGTAGAGTGAACAGTTGAATTTTGTACACAATGGAACATTAGCGTTTACAGTAACAAAGATATTGGCTGTTCCACTCCAAATATTATGAGGGAGGTTCCTGAATTCAGCTTGCATTTGAGTATTCCATGTCTCTGAAAGTCTGCATGCAATATCTATACAGTTCCAGCTCACCCTTACTTATGTGCATATCCTTAACTAAAAATACATAGAATAGAAAGTAATGCATTCAGCTGAAATTTGATGAAAACTACTATCTAACTTGATGTATACATTATTTTACTCACCATATAATTTAGAGTAGTATGCAACTAATTTTATGTGTGCGACCAATGTTGGACTAGTGACTTCCAGTAACATCACCTTTTGTACACAATGTAACATTAGCGTTTACAGTAACAAAGATATTGGCTGTTCCACTCTAAATCTTATGAGGGAGGTTCCTGAATTCAGCTTGCCTTTCACTATTCCATTGCTCTGGGTAGAAGACATGCAATATCTATACAATTCCAGCTGATCCTGAGCAGTTATGTACAAATCCATATCTCAAAATGCATAGTATAGAAAATAATGCATTTAGCTCAATAGAGTGTAGAGTTGAATTTTGCTGAAAACTACTATATGTAAACCATGTTATTTTACTTGCCATATGATTTACAGTAGTATGCAACCAATTTTATCAGTGTGCTACAAATTTTCCAGGAGTTGCTTTCAGTAACTCACCTTTTGTACGCAATGGAACATTAGCGTTTACAGAACTAAACAAAGATATTGGCTGTTCCACTCTAAATATTATGAGGGAGGTTCCTGAATTCAGCTTGCATTTGAGTATTCCATTTCTCTGAAAGTGTGCATGCAATATCTATACAGTTCCAGCTCACCCTTACTTATGTGCATATCCTTAACTAAAAATACATAGAATAGAAGGTAATGCATTCAGCTGAAATTTGATGAAAACTACTATCTAACTTGATGTATACATTATTTTACACCATATAATTTAGAGTAGTATGCAACTAATTTTATGTGTGCTACCAATGTTGGACAAGTTACTTCCAGTAACATCACCTTTTGTACACAATGTAACATTAGCGTTTACAGAAATAAACAAATATACTGGCTGTTCCACTCTAAATGTTGTGAGGTAGATTCCTGAATTCAGCTTGCCTTTGACAATTCCATTGCACTGAGTAGAAAACATGCAATATCTATACAGTTCCAGCTGATCCTGAGTAGTTGTGTACACATCCATATCTCAAAATGCATAGTAAAAAAAGTCATGTCTTCAGCCCAGTAGTGTATATTTGAATTTTGCTGAAAACTACTGTGAGCTAACTTGATGTAAACATTATTTTACTTACCATATGATTTAGTGTAGTATGCAACCAATTTTATCAGTGTGCTACCAATATTCCAGGAGTTACTTTCAGTAGCTCACCTTTTGTACGCAATGGAACATTAGCGTTTACAGAACGAAATAACGATATTGGCTGTTCCACTCTAAATGTTGTGAGGTAGGTTCCTGAATTCAGCTTGCATTTGAGTATTCCATGGCTCTGAGCAGTATTCATGCAATATCTATACAGTTCCAGCTCACCCTGAGTAGTGATGCACACATCCTTAACTCAAAATGCATAGAATAGAAGGTAATGCATTCAGCTCAATCGAGTGTAGATTGAAATTTTGCTGAAAACTACTATGTGCTAACGATGTAAACCTTATTATTTTACTTACCAGACGATTAGAGTAGCATGCAACCAATTTTATGATGTGCTACCAATGATCGAGAGGTGACTTTCAGTTTCATTACCTTTTGTACACAATGGAACATTTGCCTTTACAGAACTAAACAAAGATATTGGCTGTTCCACTCCAAATATTATGAGGGAGGTTCCTGAATTCAGCTTGCATTTGAGTATTCCATGTCTCTGAAAGTCTGCATGCAATATCTATACAGTTCCAGCTCACCCTTACTTATGTGCATATCCTTAACTAAAAATACATAGAATAGAAAGTAATGCATTCAGCTGAAATTTGATGAAAACTACTATCTAACTTGATGTATACATTATTTTACTCACCATATAATTTAGAGTAGTATGCAACTAATTTTATGTGTGCGACCAATGTTGGACTAGTGACTTCCAGTAACATCACCTTTTGTACACAATGTAACATTAGCGTTTACAGAAAGAAACAGATATACTGGCTGTTCCACTCTAAATGTTGTGGGGTAGGTTCCTGAATTCTGCTTGCATTTGAGTATTCCACGGCTCTGAGTAGAAGAAATGCAATATCTATACAGTTCCAGCTGATCCTGAGTAGTTATGTACACATCATTAACCAAAATGCATAGAATAGAAAGTAATTCATTCAGCTCAGTAGAGTGAACAGTTGAATTTTGTACACAATGGAACATTAGCGTTTACAGTAACAAAGATATTGGCTGTTCCACTCCAAATATTATGAGGGAGGTTCCTGAATTCAGCTTGCATTTGAGTATTCCATGTCTCTGAAAGTCTGCATGCAATATCTATACAGTTCCAGCTCACCCTTACTTATGTGCATATCCTTAACTAAAAATACATAGAATAGAAAGTAATGCATTCAGCTGAAATTTGATGAAAACTACTATCTAACTTGATGTATACATTATTTTACTCACCATATAATTTAGAGTAGTATGCAACTAATTTTATGTGTGCGACCAATGTTGGACTAGTGACTTCCAGTAACATCACCTTTTGTACACAATGTAACATTAGCGTTTACAGAAATAAACAAATATACTGGCTGTTCCACTCTAAATGTTGTGAGGTAGATTCCTGAATTCAGCTTGCCTTTGACAATTCCATTGCACTGAGTAGAAAACATGCAATATCTATACAGTTCCAGCTGATCCTGAGTAGTTGTGTACACATCCATATCTCAAAATGCATAGTAAAAAAAGTCATGTCTTCAGACCAGTAGTGTATATTTAAATTTTGCTGAAAACTACTGTGAGCTAACTTGATGTAAACATTATTTTACTTACCATATGATTTAGTGTAGTATGCAACCAATTTTATCAGTGTGCTACCAATATTCCAGGAGTTACTTTCAGTAGCTCACCTTTTGTACGCAATGGAACATTAGCGTTTACAGAACGAAATAACGATATTGGCTGTTCCACTCTAAATGTTGTGAGGTAGGTTCCTGAATTCAGCTTGCATTTGAGTATTCCATGGCTCTGAGCAGTATTCATGCAATATCTATAGTTCCAGCTCACCCTGAGTAGTGATGCACACATCCTTAACTCAAAATGCATAGAATAGAAGGTAAAGCATTCAGCTCAATCGAGTGTAGATTGAAATTTTGCTGAAAACTACTATGTGCTAACTTGATGTAAACCTTATTATTTTACTTACCAGACGATTAGAGTAGCATGCAACCAATTTTATGATGTGCTACCAATGATCGAGAGGTGACTTTCAGTTTCATTACCTTTTGTACACAATGGAACATTAGCGTTTACAGAACGAAATAACGATATTGGCTGTTCCACTCTAAATGTTGTGAGGTACGTTCCTGAATTCAGCTTGCATTTGAGTATTCCATGGCTCTGAGCAGTATTCATGCAATATCTATACAGTTCCAGCCAAACAAAGATATTGGCTGTTCCACTCCAAATATTATGAGGGAGGTTCCTGAATTCAGCTTGCATTTGAGTATTCCATGTCTCTGAAAGTGTGCATGCAATATCTATACAGTTCCAGCTCACCCTTACTTATGTGCATATCCTTAACTAAAAATACATAGAATAGAAAGTAATGCATTCAACTGAAATTTGATGAAAACTACTATCTAACTTGATGTATACATTATTTTACTCACCATATAATTTAAAGTAGTATGCAAGTAATTTTATGTGTGCTACCAATGTTGGACTAGTTACTTCCAGTAACATCACCTTTTGTACACAATGTAACATTAGCGTTTACAGAAATAAACAAATATACTGGCTGTTCCACTCTAAATGTTGTGAGGTAGATTCCTGAATTCAGCTTGCCTTTGACAATTCCATTGCACTGAGTAGAAAACATGCAATATCTATACAGTTCCAGCTGATCCTGAGTAGTTGTGTACACATCCATATCTCAAAATGCATAGTAAAAAAAGTCATGTCTTCAGCCCAGTAGTGTATATTTGAATTTTGCTGAAAACTACTGTGAGCTAACTTGATGTAAACATTATTTTACTTACCATATGATTTAGTGTAGTATGCAACCAATTTTATCAGTGTGCTACCAATATTCCAGGAGTTACTTTCAGTAGCTCACCTTTTGTACGCAATGGAACATTAGCGTTTACAGAACGAAATAACGATATTGGCTGTTCCACTCTAAATGTTGTGAGGTAGGTTCCTGAATTCAGCTTGCATTTGAGTATTCCATGGCTCTGAGCAGTATTCATGCAATATCTATACAGTTCCAGCTCACCCTGAGTAGTGATGCACACATCCTTAACTCAAAATGCATAGAATAGAAGGTAATGCATTCAGCTCAATCGAGTGTAGATTGAAATTTTGCTGAAAACTACTATGTGCTAACGATGTAAACCTTATTATTTTACTTACCAGACGATTAGAGTAGCATGCAACCAATTTTATGATGTGCTACCAATGATCGAGAGGTGACTTTCAGTTTCATTACCTTTTGTACACAATGGAACATTTGCCTTTACAGAACTAAACAAAGATATTGGCTGTTCCACTCCAAATATTATGAGGGAGGTTCCTGAATTCAGCTTGCATTTGAGTATTCCATGTCTCTGAAAGTCTGCATGCAATATCTATACAGTTCCAGCTCACCCTTACTTATGTGCATATCCTTAACTAAAAATACATAGAATAGAAAGTAATGCATTCAGCTGAAATTTGATGAAAACTACTATCTAACTTGATGTATACATTATTTTACTCACCATATAATTTAGAGTAGTATGCAACTAATTTTATGTGTGCGACCAATGTTGGACTAGTGACTTCCAGTAACATCACCTTTTGTACACAATGTAACATTAGCGTTTACAGAAAGAAACAGATATACTGGCTGTTCCACTCTAAATGTTGTGGGGTAGGTTCCTGAATTCTGCTTGCATTTGAGTATTCCACGGCTCTGAGTAGAAGAAATGCAATATCTATACAGTTCCAGCTGATCCTGAGTAGTTATGTACACATCATTAACCAAAATGCATAGAATAGAAAGTAATTCATTCAGCTCAGTAGAGTGAACAGTTGAATTTTGTACACAATGGAACATTAGCGTTTACAGTAACAAAGATATTGGCTGTTCCACTCCAAATATTATGAGGGAGGTTCCTGAATTCAGCTTGCATTTGAGTATTCCATGTCTCTGAAAGTCTGCATGCAATATCTATACAGTTCCAGCTCACCCTTACTTATGTGCATATCCTTAACTAAAAATACATAGAATAGAAAGTAATGCATTCAGCTGAAATTTGATGAAAACTACTATCTAACTTGATGTATACATTATTTTACTCACCATATAATTTAGAGTAGTATGCAACTAATTTTATGTGTGCGACCAATGTTGGACTAGTGACTTCCAGTAACATCACCTTTTGTACACAATGTAACATTAGCGTTTACAGAAATAAACAAATATACTGGCTGTTCCACTCTAAATGTTGTGAGGTAGATTCCTGAATTCAGCTTGCCTTTGACAATTCCATTGCACTGAGTAGAAAACATGCAATATCTATACAGTTCCAGCTGATCCTGAGTAGTTGTGTACACATCCATATCTCAAAATGCATAGTAAAAAAAGTCATGTCTTCAGACCAGTAGTGTATATTTAAATTTTGCTGAAAACTACTGTGAGCTAACTTGATGTAAACATTATTTTACTTACCATATGATTTAGTGTAGTATGCAACCAATTTTATCAGTGTGCTACCAATATTCCAGGAGTTACTTTCAGTAGCTCACCTTTTGTACGCAATGGAACATTAGCGTTTACAGAACGAAATAACGATATTGGCTGTTCCACTCTAAATGTTGTGAGGTAGGTTCCTGAATTCAGCTTGCATTTGAGTATTCCATGGCTCTGAGCAGTATTCATGCAATATCTATAGTTCCAGCTCACCCTGAGTAGTGATGCACACATCCTTAACTCAAAATGCATAGAATAGAAGGTAAAGCATTCAGCTCAATCGAGTGTAGATTGAAATTTTGCTGAAAACTACTATGTGCTAACTTGATGTAAACCTTATTATTTTACTTACCAGACGATTAGAGTAGCATGCAACCAATTTTATGATGTGCTACCAATGATCGAGAGGTGACTTTCAGTTTCATTACCTTTTGTACACAATGGAACATTAGCGTTTACAGAACGAAATAACGATATTGGCTGTTCCACTCTAAATGTTGTGAGGTAGGTTCCTGAATTCAGCTTGCATTTGAGTATTCCATGGCTCTGAGCAGTATTCATGCAATATCTATACAGTTCCAGCCAAACAAAGATATTGGCTGTTCCACTCCAAATATTATGAGGGAGGTTCCTGAATTCAGCTTGCATTTGAGTATTCCATGTCTCTGAAAGTGTGCATGCAATATCTATACAGTTCCAGCTCACCCTTACTTATGTGCATATCCTTAACTAAAAATACATAGAATAGAAAGTAATGCATTCAACTGAAATTTGATGAAA
This sequence comes from Hemitrygon akajei, assembly GCF_048418815.1. Lineage (NCBI taxonomy): Eukaryota > Metazoa > Chordata > Chondrichthyes > Myliobatiformes > Dasyatidae > Hemitrygon > Hemitrygon akajei. The sequence goes on along the minus strand of NC_133148.1, from coordinate 5,848,651 downwards.
ACTACTATCTAACTTGATGTATACATTATTTTACTCACCATATAATTTAGAGTAGTATGCAAGTAATTTTATGTGTGCTACCAATGTTGGACTAGTTACTTCCAGTAACATCACCTTTTGTACACAATGGAACATTAGCGTTTACAGAACTAAACAAAGATATTGGCTTTTCCACTCTAAATGTTGTGAGGTAGGTTCCTGAATTCAGCTTGCATTTGAGTATTCTATTGCTCTGTAGTATACATGCAATATCTACACAGTTCCAGCTGATCCTGAGTAGTTATGTACAAATCCATATCTCAAAATGCATAGAATAGAAAATAATGCATTCAGCTCAATCGAGTGTAGATTGAAATTTTGCTGAAAACTACTATGTGCTAACGATGTAAACCTTATTATTTTACTTACCAGACGATTAGAGTAGCATGCAACCAATTTTATGATGTGCTACCAATGATCGAGAGGTGACTTTCAGTTTCATTACCTTTTGTACACAATGGAACATTTGCCTTTACAGAACTAAACAAAGATATTGGCTGTTCCACTCCAAATATTATGAGGGAGGTTCCTGAATTCAGCTTGCATTTGAGTATTCCATGTCTCTGAAAGTCTGCATGCAATATCTATACAGTTCCAGCTCACCCTTACTTATGTGCATATCCTTAACTAAAAATACATAGAATAGAAAGTAATGCATTCAGCTGAAATTTGATGAAAACTACTATCTAACTTGATGTATACATTATTTTACTCACCATATAATTTAGAGTAGTATGCAACTAATTTTATGTGTGCGACCAATGTTGGACTAGTGACTTCCAGTAACATCACCTTTTGTACACAATGTAACATTAGCGTTTACAGAAAGAAACAGATATACTGGCTGTTCCACTCTAAATGTTGTGGGGTAGGTTCCTGAATTCTGCTTGCATTTGAGTATTCCACGGCTCTGAGTAGAAGAAATGCAATATCTATACAGTTCCAGCTGATCCTGAGTAGTTATGTACACATCATTAACCAAAATGCATAGAATAGAAAGTAATTCATTCAGCTCAGTAGAGTGAACAGTTGAATTTTGTACACAATGGAACATTAGCGTTTACAGTAACAAAGATATTGGCTGTTCCACTCCAAATATTATGAGGGAGGTTCCTGAATTCAGCTTGCATTTGAGTATTCCATGTCTCTGAAAGTCTGCATGCAATATCTATACAGTTCCAGCTCACCCTTACTTATGTGCATATCCTTAACTAAAAATACATAGAATAGAAAGTAATGCATTCAGCTGAAATTTGATGAAAACTACTATCTAACTTGATGTATACATTATTTTACTCACCATATAATTTAGAGTAGTATGCAACTAATTTTATGTGTGCGACCAATGTTGGACTAGTGACTTCCAGTAACATCACCTTTTGTACACAATGTAACATTAGCGTTTACAGAAATAAACAAATATACTGGCTGTTCCACTCTAAATGTTGTGAGGTAGATTCCTGAATTCAGCTTGCCTTTGACAATTCCATTGCACTGAGTAGAAAACATGCAATATCTATACAGTTCCAGCTGATCCTGAGTAGTTGTGTACACATCCATATCTCAAAATGCATAGTAAAAAAAGTCATGTCTTCAGACCAGTAGTGTATATTTAAATTTTGCTGAAAACTACTGTGAGCTAACTTGATGTAAACATTATTTTACTTACCATATGATTTAGTGTAGTATGCAACCAATTTTATCAGTGTGCTACCAATATTCCAGGAGTTACTTTCAGTAGCTCACCTTTTGTACGCAATGGAACATTAGCGTTTACAGAACGAAATAACGATATTGGCTGTTCCACTCTAAATGTTGTGAGGTAGGTTCCTGAATTCAGCTTGCATTTGAGTATTCCATGGCTCTGAGCAGTATTCATGCAATATCTATAGTTCCAGCTCACCCTGAGTAGTGATGCACACATCCTTAACTCAAAATGCATAGAATAGAAGGTAAAGCATTCAGCTCAATCGAGTGTAGATTGAAATTTTGCTGAAAACTACTATGTGCTAACTTGATGTAAACCTTATTATTTTACTTACCAGACGATTAGAGTAGCATGCAACCAATTTTATGATGTGCTACCAATGATCGAGAGGTGACTTTCAGTTTCATTACCTTTTGTACACAATGGAACATTAGCGTTTACAGAACGAAATAACGATATTGGCTGTTCCACTCTAAATGTTGTGAGGTACGTTCCTGAATTCAGCTTGCATTTGAGTATTCCATGGCTCTGAGCAGTATTCATGCAATATCTATACAGTTCCAGCCAAACAAAGATATTGGCTGTTCCACTCCAAATATTATGAGGGAGGTTCCTGAATTCAGCTTGCATTTGAGTATTCCATGTCTCTGAAAGTGTGCATGCAATATCTATACAGTTCCAGCTCACCCTTACTTATGTGCATATCCTTAACTAAAAATACATAGAATAGAAAGTAATGCATTCAACTGAAATTTGATGAAAACTACTATCTAACTTGATGTATACATTATTTTACTCACCATATAATTTAAAGTAGTATGCAAGTAATTTTATGTGTGCTACCAATGTTGGACTAGTTACTTCCAGTAACATCACCTTTTGTACACAATGTAACATTAGCGTTTACAGAAATAAACAAATATACTGGCTGTTCCACTCTAAATGTTGTGAGGTAGATTCCTGAATTCAGCTTGCCTTTGACAATTCCATTGCACTGAGTAGAAAACATGCAATATCTATACAGTTCCAGCTGATCCTGAGTAGTTGTGTACACATCCATATCTCAAAATGCATAGTAAAAAAAGTCATGTCTTCAGCCCAGTAGTGTATATTTGAATTTTGCTGAAAACTACTGTGAGCTAACTTGATGTAAACATTATTTTACTTACCATATGATTTAGTGTAGTATGCAACCAATTTTATCAGTGTGCTACCAATATTCCAGGAGTTACTTTCAGTAGCTCACCTTTTGTACGCAATGGAACATTAGCGTTTACAGAACGAAATAACGATATTGGCTGTTCCACTCTAAATGTTGTGAGGTAGGTTCCTGAATTCAGCTTGCATTTGAGTATTCCATGGCTCTGAGCAGTATTCATGCAATATCTATACAGTTCCAGCTCACCCTGAGTAGTGATGCACACATCCTTAACTCAAAATGCATAGAATAGAAGGTAATGCATTCAGCTCAATCGAGTGTAGATTGAAATTTTGCTGAAAACTACTATGTGCTAACGATGTAAACCTTATTATTTTACTTACCAGACGATTAGAGTAGCATGCAACCAATTTTATGATGTGCTACCAATGATCGAGAGGTGACTTTCAGTTTCATTACCTTTTGTACACAATGGAACATTTGCCTTTACAGAACTAAACAAAGATATTGGCTGTTCCACTCCAAATATTATGAGGGAGGTTCCTGAATTCAGCTTGCATTTGAGTATTCCATGTCTCTGAAAGTCTGCATGCAATATCTATACAGTTCCAGCTCACCCTTACTTATGTGCATATCCTTAACTAAAAATACATAGAATAGAAAGTAATGCATTCAGCTGAAATTTGATGAAAACTACTATCTAACTTGATGTATACATTATTTTACTCACCATATAATTTAGAGTAGTATGCAACTAATTTTATGTGTGCGACCAATGTTGGACTAGTGACTTCCAGTAACATCACCTTTTGTACACAATGTAACATTAGCGTTTACAGAAAGAAACAGATATACTGGCTGTTCCACTCTAAATGTTGTGGGGTAGGTTCCTGAATTCTGCTTGCATTTGAGTATTCCACGGCTCTGAGTAGAAGAAATGCAATATCTATACAGTTCCAGCTGATCCTGAGTAGTTATGTACACATCATTAACCAAAATGCATAGAATAGAAAGTAATTCATTCAGCTCAGTAGAGTGAACAGTTGAATTTTGTACACAATGGAACATTAGCGTTTACAGTAACAAAGATATTGGCTGTTCCACTCCAAATATTATGAGGGAGGTTCCTGAATTCAGCTTGCATTTGAGTATTCCATGTCTCTGAAAGTCTGCATGCAATATCTATACAGTTCCAGCTCACCCTTACTTATGTGCATATCCTTAACTAAAAATACATAGAATAGAAAGTAATGCATTCAGCTGAAATTTGATGAAAACTACTATCTAACTTGATGTATACATTATTTTACTCACCATATAATTTAGAGTAGTATGCAACTAATTTTATGTGTGCGACCAATGTTGGACTAGTGACTTCCAGTAACATCACCTTTTGTACACAATGTAACATTAGCGTTTACAGAAATAAACAAATATACTGGCTGTTCCACTCTAAATGTTGTGAGGTAGATTCCTGAATTCAGCTTGCCTTTGACAATTCCATTGCACTGAGTAGAAAACATGCAATATCTATACAGTTCCAGCTGATCCTGAGTAGTTGTGTACACATCCATATCTCAAAATGCATAGTAAAAAAAGTCATGTCTTCAGACCAGTAGTGTATATTTAAATTTTGCTGAAAACTACTGTGAGCTAACTTGATGTAAACATTATTTTACTTACCATATGATTTAGTGTAGTATGCAACCAATTTTATCAGTGTGCTACCAATATTCCAGGAGTTACTTTCAGTAGCTCACCTTTTGTACGCAATGGAACATTAGCGTTTACAGAACGAAATAACGATATTGGCTGTTCCACTCTAAATGTTGTGAGGTAGGTTCCTGAATTCAGCTTGCATTTGAGTATTCCATGGCTCTGAGCAGTATTCATGCAATATCTATAGTTCCAGCTCACCCTGAGTAGTGATGCACACATCCTTAACTCAAAATGCATAGAATAGAAGGTAAAGCATTCAGCTCAATCGAGTGTAGATTGAAATTTTGCTGAAAACTACTATGTGCTAACTTGATGTAAACCTTATTATTTTACTTACCAGACGATTAGAGTAGCATGCAACCAATTTTATGATGTGCTACCAATGATCGAGAGGTGACTTTCAGTTTCATTACCTTTTGTACACAATGGAACATTAGCGTTTACAGAACGAAATAACGATATTGGCTGTTCCACTCTAAATGTTGTGAGGTAGGTTCCTGAATTCAGCTTGCATTTGAGTATTCCATGGCTCTGAGCAGTATTCATGCAATATCTATACAGTTCCAGCCAAACAAAGATATTGGCTGTTCCACTCCAAATATTATGAGGGAGGTTCCTGAATTCAGCTTGCATTTGAGTATTCCATGTCTCTGAAAGTGTGCATGCAATATCTATACAGTTCCAGCTCACCCTTACTTATGTGCATATCCTTAACTAAAAATACATAGAATAGAAAGTAATGCATTCAACTGAAATTTGATGAAAACTACTATCTAACTTGATGTATACATTATTTTACTCACCATATAATTTAGAGTAGTATGCAAGTAATTTTATGTGTGCTACCAATGTTGGACTAGTTACTTCCAGTAACATCACCTTTTGTACACAATGGAACATTAGCGTTTACAGAACTAAACAAAGATATTGGCTTTTCCACTCTAAATGTTGTGAGGTAGGTTCCTGAATTCAGCTTGCATTTGAGTATTCTATTGCTCTGTAGTATACATGCAATATCTACACAGTTCCAGCTGATCCTGAGTAGTTATGTACAAATCCATATCTCAAAATGCATAGAATAGAAAATAATGCATTTAGCTCAATAGAGTGTAGAGTTGAATTTTGCTGAAAACTACTATGTGCTAACTTGATGTAAACCTTATTATTTTACTTACCAGAGGATTAGAGTAGCATATAACCAATTTTATGATGTGCTACCAATGATCGAGAGGTGACTTTCAGTTTCATTAACTTTTGTACACAATGGAATATTTGCCTTTACAGAACTAAACAAAGATATTGGCTGTTCCACTCCAAATGTTGTGAGGTAGGTTCCTGAATTCAGCTTGCATTTGAGTATTCTATTGCTCTGTAGTATACATGCAATATCTACATAGTTCCAGCTGATCTTGAGTAGTTATGTACACATCATTAACCAAAATGCATAGAATAGAAAGTAATGCATTCAGCTCAGTAGAGTGAACAGTTGAATTTTGTACACAATGGAACATTAGCGTTTACAGTAACAAAGATATTGGCTGTTCCACTCTAAATATTATGAGGGAGGTTCCTGAATTCAGCTTGCCTTTCACTATTCCATTGCTCTGGGTAGAAGACATGCAATATCTATACAATTCCAGCTGATCCTGAGTAGTTATGTTCACATCCTTAACTCAAAATGCATAGAATACAAAGTAATGCATTCATCTCAATAGTGTGTACAGTTGAATTTTGCTGAAAACTACTGTGAGCTAACTTGATGTAAACATTATTTTACTTAGAACAGTATGCAACCAATTTTATCAGTGTGCTACCAATGACCGAGAGGTGACTTTCAGTTTCATTACCTTTTGTACACAATGGAACATTTGCCTTTACAGAACTAAACAAAGATATTGGCTGTTCCACTCCAAATATTATGAGGGAGGTTCCTGAATTCAGCTTGCATTTGAGTATTCCATGTCTCTGAAAGTCTGCATGCAATATCTATACAGTTCCAGCTCACCCTTACTTATGTGCATATCCTTAACTAAAAATACATAGAATAGAAAGTAATGCATTCAGCTGAAATTTGATGAAAACTACTATCTAACTTGATGTATACATTATTTTACTCACCATATAATTTAGAGTAGTATGCAACTAATTTTATGTGTGCGACCAATGTTGGACTAGTGACTTCCAGTAACATCACCTTTTGTACACAATGTAACATTAGCGTTTACAGAAAGAAACAGATATACTGGCTGTTCCACTCTAAATGTTGTGGGGTAGGTTCCTGAATTCTGCTTGCATTTGAGTATTCCACGGCTCTGAGTAGAAGAAATGCAATATCTATACAGTTCCAGCTGATCCTGAGTAGTTATGTACACATCATTAACCAAAATGCATAGAATAGAAAGTAATTCATTCAGCTCAGTAGAGTGAACAGTTGAATTTTGTACACAATGGAACATTAGCGTTTACAGTAACAAAGATATTGGCTGTTCCACTCCAAATATTATGAGGGAGGTTCCTGAATTCAGCTTGCATTTGAGTATTCCATGTCTCTGAAAGTCTGCATGCAATATCTATACAGTTCCAGCTCACCCTTACTTATGTGCATATCCTTAACTAAAAATACATAGAATAGAAAGTAATGCATTCAGCTGAAATTTGATGAAAACTACTATCTAACTTGATGTATACATTATTTTACTCACCATATAATTTAGAGTAGTATGCAACTAATTTTATGTGTGCGACCAATGTTGGACTAGTGACTTCCAGTAACATCACCTTTTGTACACAATGTAACATTAGCGTTTACAGAAATAAACAAATATACTGGCTGTTCCACTCTAAATGTTGTGAGGTAGATTCCTGAATTCAGCTTGCCTTTGACAATTCCATTGCACTGAGTAGAAAACATGCAATATCTATACAGTTCCAGCTGATCCTGAGTAGTTGTGTACACATCCATATCTCAAAATGCATAGTAAAAAAAGTCATGTCTTCAGACCAGTAGTGTATATTTAAATTTTGCTGAAAACTACTGTGAGCTAACTTGATGTAAACATTATTTTACTTACCATATGATTTAGTGTAGTATGCAACCAATTTTATCAGTGTGCTACCAATATTCCAGGAGTTACTTTCAGTAGCTCACCTTTTGTACGCAATGGAACATTAGCGTTTACAGAACGAAATAACGATATTGGCTGTTCCACTCTAAATGTTGTGAGGTAGGTTCCTGAATTCAGCTTGCATTTGAGTATTCCATGGCTCTGAGCAGTATTCATGCAATATCTATAGTTCCAGCTCACCCTGAGTAGTGATGCACACATCCTTAACTCAAAATGCATAGAATAGAAGGTAAAGCATTCAGCTCAATCGAGTGTAGATTGAAATTTTGCTGAAAACTACTATGTGCTAACTTGATGTAAACCTTATTATTTTACTTACCAGACGATTAGAGTAGCATGCAACCAATTTTATGATGTGCTACCAATGATCGAGAGGTGACTTTCAGTTTCATTACCTTTTGTACACAATGGAACATTAGCGTTTACAGAACGAAATAACGATATTGGCTGTTCCACTCTAAATGTTGTGAGGTAGGTTCCTGAATTCAGCTTGCATTTGAGTATTCCATGGCTCTGAGCAGTATTCATGCAATATCTATACAGTTCCAGCCAAACAAAGATATTGGCTGTTCCACTCCAAATATTATGAGGGAGGTTCCTGAATTCAGCTTGCATTTGAGTATTCCATGTCTCTGAAAGTGTGCATGCAATATCTATACAGTTCCAGCTCACCCTTACTTATGTGCATATCCTTAACTAAAAATACATAGAATAGAAAGTAATGCATTCAACTGAAATTTGATGAAAACTACTATCTAACTTGATGTATACATTATTTTACTCACCATATAATTTAAAGTAGTATGCAAGTAATTTTATGTGTGCTACCAATGTTGGACTAGTTACTTCCAGTAACATCACCTTTTGTACACAATGGAACATTAGCGTTTACAGAACTAAACAAAGATATTGGCTTTTCCACTCTAAATGTTGTGAGGTAGGTTCCTGAATTCAGCTTGCATTTGAGTATTCTATTGCTCTGTAGTATACATGCAATATCTACACAGTTCCAGCTGATCCTGAGTAGTTATGTACAAATCCATATCTCAAAATTCATAGAATAGAAAATAATGCATTTAGCTCAATAGAGTGTAGAGTTGAATTTTGCTGAAAACTACTATGTGCTAACTTGATGTAAACCTTATTATTTTACTTACCAGAGGATTAGAGTAGCATATAACCAATTTTATGATGTGCTACCAATGATCGAGAGGTGACTTTCAGTTTCATTAACTTTTGTACACAATGGAATATTTGCCTTTACAGAACTAAACAAAGATATTGGCTGTTCCACTCCAAATGTTGTGAGGTAGGTTCCTGAATTCAGCTTGCATTTGAGTATTCTATTGCTCTGTAGTATACATGCAATATCTACACAGTTCCAGCTGATCTTGAGTAGTTATGTACACATCATTAACCAAAATGCATAGAATAGAAAGTAATGCATTCAGCTCAGTAGAGTGAACAGTTGAATTTTGTACACAATGGAACAGTAGCGTTTACAGTAACAAAGATATTGGCTGTTCCACTCTAAATATTATGAGGGAGGTTCCTGAATTCAGCTTGCCTTTCACTATTCCATTGCTCTGGGTAGAAGACATGCAATATCTATACAATTCCAGCTGATCCTGAGTAGTTATGTACACATCCTTAACCAAAATGCATAGAATACAAAGTAATGCATTCATCTCAATAGTGTGTACAGTTGAATTTTGCTGAAAACTACTGTGAGCTAACTTGATGTAAACATTATTTTACTTACCATATGATTTAGAACAGTATGCAACCAATTTTATCAGTGTGCTACCAATGACCGAGAGCTAACTTTCAGTTTCATTACCGTTTGTACACAATGGAACATTTGCGTTTACAGAACTAAACAAAGATATTGGTTGTGCCACTCTAAATATTATGAGGGAGGTTCCTGAATTCAGCTTGCTTTTCACTATTCCATTGCTCTGGGTAGAAGACATGCAATATCTATACAATTCCAGCTGATCCTGAGCAGTTATGTACAAATCCATATCTCAAAATGCATAGAATAGAAAATAATGCATTTAGCTCAATAGAGTGTAGAGTTGAATTTTGCTGAAAACTACTATATGTAAACCATGTTATTTTACTTGCCATATGATTTACAGTAGTATGCAACCAATTTTATCAGTGTGCTACAAATTTTCCAGGAGTTGCTTTCAGTAACTCACCTTTTGTACGCAATGGAACATTAGCGGTTACAGAACTAAACAAAGATATTGGCTGTTCCACTCCAAATATTATGAGGGAGGTTCCTGAATTCAGCTTGCATTTGAGTATTCCATGTCTCTGAAAGTCTGCATGCAATATCTATACAGTTCCAGCTCACCCTTACTTATGTGCATATCCTTAACTAAAAATACATAGAATAGAAAGTAATGCATTCAGCTCAAATTTGATGAAAAGTACTATCTAACTTGATGTATACATTATTTTACTCACCATATAATTTAGAGTAGTATGCAACTAATTTTATGTGTGCGACCAATGTTGGACTAGTGACTTCCAGTAACATCACCTTTTGTACACAATGTAACATTAGCGTTTACAGAAATAAACAAATATACTGGCTGTTCCACTCTAAATGTTGTGAGGTAGATTCCTGAATTCAGCTTGCCTTTGACAATTCCATTGCACTGAGTAGAAAACATGCAATATCTATACAGTTCCAGCTGATCCTGAGTAGTTGTGTACACATCCATATCTCAAAATGCATAGTAAAAAAAGTCATGTCTTCAGCCCAGTAGTGTATATTTAAATTTTGCTGAAAACTACTGTGAGCTAACTTGATGTAAACATTATTTTACTTACCATATGATTTAGTGTAGTATGCAACCAATTTTATCAGTGTGCTACCAATATTCCAGGAGTTACTTTCAGTAGCTCACCTTTTGTACGCAATGGAACATTAGCGTTTACAGAACGAAATAACGATATTGGCTGTTCCACTCTAAATGTTGTGAGGTAGGTTCCTGAATTCAGCTTGCATTTGAGTATTCCATGGCTCTGAGCAGTATTCATGCAATATCTATACAGTTCCAGCTCACCCTGAGTAGTGATGCACACATCCTTAACTCAAAATGCATAGAATAGAAGGTAATGCATTCAGCTCAATCGAGTGTAGATTGAAATTTTGCTGAAAACTACTATGTGCTAACTTGATGTAAACCTTATTATTTTACTTACCAGACGATTAGAGTAGCATGCAACCAATTTTATGATGTGCTACCAATGATCGAGAGGAGACTTTCAGTTTCATTACCTTTTGTACACAATGGAACATTAGCGTTTACAGAACGAAATAACGATATTGGCTGTTCCACTCTAAATGTTGTGAGGTAGGTTCCTGAATTCAGCTTGCATTTGAGTATTCCATGGCTCTGAGCAGTATTCATGCAATATCTATACAGTTCCAGCCAAACAAAGATATTGGCTGTTCCACTCCAAATATTATGAGGGAGGTTCCTGAATTCAGCTTGCATTTGAGTATTCCATGTCTCTGAAAGTGTGCATGCAATATCTATACAGTTCCAGCTCACCCTTACTTATGTGCATATCCTTAACTAAAAATACATAGAATAGAAAGTAATGCATTCAGCTGAAATTTGATGAAAACTACTATCTAACTTGATGTATACATTATTTTACTCACCATATAATTTAGAGTAGTATGCAACTAATTTTATGTGTGCTACCAATGTTGGACAAGTTACTTCCAGTAACATCACCTTTTGTACACAATGGAACATTTGCGTTTACAGAACTAAACAAAGATATTGGCTTTTCCACTCTAAATGTTGTGAGGTAGGTTCCTGAATTCAGCTTGCATTTGAGTATTCTATTGCTCTGTAGTATACATGCAATATCTACACAGTTCCAGCTGATCCTGAGTAGTTATGTACAAATCCATATCTCAAAATGCATAGAATAGAAAATAATGCATTTAGCTCAATAGAGTGTAGAGTTGAATTTTGCTGAAAACTACTATATGTAAACCATGTTATTTTACTTGCCATATGATTTAGTGTAGAATGCAACCAATTTTATCAGTGTGCTACAAATTTTCCAGGAGTTGCTTTCAGTAACTCACCTTTTGTACGCAATGGAACATTAGCGTTTACAGAACTAAACAAAGATATTGGCTGTTCCACTCTAAACGTTGTGAGGTAGGTACCTGAATTCAGCTTGCATTTGAGTATTCCATGTCTCTGACAGTGTGCATGCAATATCTATACAGTTCCAGCTCACCCTTACTTATGAGCATAACCTTAACTAAAAATACATAGAATAGAAAGTAATGCAGTCAGCTGAAATTTGATGAAAACTACTAACTTGATGTATACATTATTTTACTCACCATATAATTTAGAGTAGTATGCAACTAATTTTATGTGTGCGACCAATGTTGGACTGGTTACTTCCAGTAACATCACCTTTTGTACACAATGGAACATTAGCGTTTACAGAAATAAACAGATATACTGGCTGTTCCACTCTAAATGTTGTGGGGTAGGTTCCTGAATTCTGCTTGCATTTGAGTATTCCACGGCTCTGAGTAGAAGAAATGCAATATCTATACAGTTCCAGCTGATCCTGAGTAGTTATGTACACATCCTTAACCAAAATACAAAGTAATGCATTCAGCTCAAACGAGTATAGATTGGAATTTTGCTGAAAACTACTATGTGCTAACTTGATGTAAACCTTATTATTTTACTTACCAGAGGATTAGAGTAGCATATAACCAATTTTATGATGTGCTACCAATGATCGAGAGGTGACTTTCAGTTTCATTACCTTTTGTACACAATGGAACATTAGCGTTTACAGAACGAAATAACGATATTGGCTGTTCCACTCTAAATGTTGTGAAGTAGGTTCCTGAATTCAGCTTGCATTTGAGTATTCCATGGCTCTGAGCAGTATTCATGCAATATCTATACAGTTCCAGCCAAACAAAGATATTGGCTGTTCCACTCCAAATATTATGAGGGAGGTTCCTGAATTCAGCTTGCATTTGAGTATTCCATGGCTCTGAGCAGTATTCATGCAATATCTATACAGTTCCAGCTCACCCTGAGTAGTGATGCACACATCCTTAACTCAAAATGCATAGAATAGAAGGTAATGCATTCAGCTCAATCGAGTGTAGATTGAAATTTTGCTGAAAACTACTATGTGCTAACTTGATGTAAACCTTATTATTTTACTTACCAGACGATTAGAGTAGCATGCAACCAATTTTATGATGTGCTACCAATGATCGAGAGGTGACTTTCAGTTTCATTACCTTTTGTACACAATGGAACATTAGCGTTTACAGAACGAAATAACGATATTGGCTGTTCCACTCTAAATGTTGTGAGGTAGGTTCCTGAATTCAGCTTGCATTTGAGTATTCCATGGCTCTGAGCAGTATTCATGCAATATCTATACAGTTCCAGCCAAACAAAGATATTGGCTGTTCCACTCCAAATATTATGAGGGAGGTTCCTGAATTCAGCTTGCATTTGAGTATTCCATGTCTCTGACAGTGTGCATGCAATATCTATACAGTTCCAGCTCACCCTTACTTATGAGCATAACCTTAACTAAAAATACATAGAATAGAAAGTAATGCATTCAGCTGAAATTTGATGAAAACTACTAACTTGATGTATACATTATTTTACTCACCATATAATTTAGAGTAGTATGCAACTAATTTTATGTGTGCTACCAATGTTGGACAAGTTACTTCCAGTAACATCACCTTTTGTACGCAATGGAACATTAGCGTTTACAGAACGAAATAACCTTATTGGCTGTTCCACTCTAAACGTTGTGAGGTAGGTTCCTGAATTCAGCTTGCATTTGAGTATTCCACGGCTCTGAGTAGAAGAAATGCAATATCTATACAGTTCCAGCTGATCCTGAGTAGTTATGTACACATCCTTAACCAAAATACAAAGTAATGCATTCAGCTCTAACGAGTATAGATTGGAATTTTGCTGAAAACTACTATGTGCTAACTTGATGTAAACCTTATTATTTTACTTACCAGAGGATTAGAGTAGCATATAACCAATTTTATGATGTGCTACCAATGATCGAGAGGTGACTTTCAGTTTCATTAACTTTTGTACACAATGGAATATTTGCCTTTACAGAACTAAACAAAGATATTGGCTGTTCCACTCCAAATGTTGTGAGGTAGGTTCCTGAATTCAGCTTGCATTTGAGTATTCTATTGCTCTGTAGTATACATGCAATATCTACACAGTTCCAGCTGATCCTGAGTAGTTATGTACACATCATTAACCAAAATGCATAGAATAGAAAGTAATGCATTCAGCTCAGTAGAGTGAACAGTTGAATTTTGTACACAATGGAACATTAGCGTTTACAGTAACAAAGATATTGGCTGTTCCACTCTAAATATTATGAGGGAGGTTCCTGAATTCAGCTTGCCTTTCACTATTCCATTGCTCTGGGTAGAAGACATGCAATATCTATACAATTCCAGCTGATCCTGAGTAGTTATGTACACATCCTTAACCAAAATGCATAGAATACAAAGTAATGCATTCATCTCAATAGTGTGTACAGTTGAATTTTGCTGAAAACTACTGTGAGCTAACTTGATGTAAACATTATTTTACTTACCATATGATTTAGAACAGTATGCAACCAATTTTATCAGTGTGCTACCAATGACCGAGAGCTGACTTTCAGTTTCATTACCGTTTGTACACAATGGAACATTTGCGTTTACAGAACTAAACAAAGATATTGGTTGTGCCACTCTAAATATTATGAGGGAGGTTCCTGAATTCAGCTTGCTTTTCACTATTCCATTGCTCTGGGTAGAAGACATGCAATATCTATACAATTCCAGCTGATCCTGAGCAGTTATGTACAAATCCATATCTCAAAATGCATAGAATAGAAAATAATGCATTTAGCTCAATAGAGTGTAGAGTTGAATTTTGCTGAAAACTACTATATGTAAACCATGTTATTTTACTTGCCATATGATTTACAGTAGTATGCAACCAATTTTATCACTGTGCTACAAATTTTCCAGGAGTTGCTTTCAGTAACTCACCTTTTGTACGCAATGGAACATTAGCGGTTACAGAACTAAACAAAGATATTGGCTGTTCCACTCTAAATATTATGAGGGAGGTTCCTGAATTCAGCTTGCATTTGAGTATTCCATTTCTCTGAAAGTGTGCATGCAATATCTATACAGTTCCAGCTCACCCTTACTTATGTGCATATCCTTAACTAAAAATACATAGAATAGAAAGTAATGCATTCAGCTGAAATTTGATGAAAACTACTATCTAACTTGATGTATACATTATTTTACACCATATAATTTAGAGTAGTATGCAACTAATTTTATGTGTGCTACCAATGTTGGACAAGTTACTTCCAGTAACATCACCTTTTGTACACAATGTAACATTAGCGTTTACAGAAATAAACAAATATACTGGCTGTTCCACTCTAAATGTTGTGAGGTAGATTCCTGAATTCAGCTTGCCTTTGACAATTCCATTGCACTGAGTAGAAAACATGCAATATCTATACAGTTCCAGCTGATCCTGAGTAGTTGTGTACACATCCATATCTCAAAATGCATAGTAAAAAAAGTCATGTCTTCAGCCCAGTAGTGTATATTTGAATTTTGCTGAAAACTACTGTGAGCTAACTTGATGTAAACATTATTTTACTTACCATATGATTTAGTGTAGTATGCAACCAATTTTATCAGTGTGCTACCAATATTCCAGGAGTTACTTTCAGTAGCTCACCTTTTGTACGCAATGGAACATTAGCGTTTACAGAACGAAATAACGATATTGGCTGTTCCACTCTAAATGTTGTGAGGTAGGTTCCTGAATTCAGCTTGCATTTGAGTATTCCATGGCTCTGAGCAGTATTCATGCAATATCTATACAGTTCCAGCTCACCCTGAGTAGTGATGCACACATCCTTAACTCAAAATGCATAGAATAGAAGGTAATGCATTCAGCTCAATCGAGTGTAGATTGAAATTTTGCTGAAAACTACTATGTGCTAACGATGTAAACCTTATTATTTTACTTACCAGACGATTAGAGTAGCATGCAACCAATTTTATGATGTGCTACCAATGATCGAGAGGTGACTTTCAGTTTCATTACCTTTTGTACACAATGGAACATTTGCCTTTACAGAACTAAACAAAGATATTGGCTGTTCCACTCCAAATATTATGAGGGAGGTTCCTGAATTCAGCTTGCATTTGAGTATTCCATGTCTCTGAAAGTCTGCATGCAATATCTATACAGTTCCAGCTCACCCTTACTTATGTGCATATCCTTAACTAAAAATACATAGAATAGAAAGTAATGCATTCAGCTGAAATTTGATGAAAACTACTATCTAACTTGATGTATACATTATTTTACTCACCATATAATTTAGAGTAGTATGCAACTAATTTTATGTGTGCGACCAATGTTGGACTAGTGACTTCCAGTAACATCACCTTTTGTACACAATGTAACATTAGCGTTTACAGAAAGAAACAGATATACTGGCTGTTCCACTCTAAATGTTGTGGGGTAGGTTCCTGAATTCTGCTTGCATTTGAGTATTCCACGGCTCTGAGTAGAAGAAATGCAATATCTATACAGTTCCAGCTGATCCTGAGTAGTTATGTACACATCATTAACCAAAATGCATAGAATAGAAAGTAATTCATTCAGCTCAGTAGAGTGAACAGTTGAATTTTGTACACAATGGAACATTAGCGTTTACAGTAACAAAGATATTGGTTGTTCCACTCCAAATATTATGAGGGAGGTTCCTGAATTCAGCTTGCATTTGAGTATTCCATGTCTCTGAAAGTCTGCATGCAATATCTATACAGTTCCAGCTCTTATGTGCATATCCTTAACTAAAAATACATAGAATAGAAAGTAATGCATTCAGCTGAAATTTGATGAAAACTACTATCTAACTTGATGTATACATTATTTTACTCACCATATAATTTAGAGTAGTATGCAACTAATTTTATGTGTGCGACCAATGTTGGACTAGTGACTTCCAGTAACATCACCTTTTGTACACAATGTAACATTAGCGTTTACAGAAATAAACAAATATACTGGCTGTTCCACTCTAAATGTTGTGAGGTAGATTCCTGAATTCAGCTTGCCTTTGACAATTCCATTGCACTGAGTAGAAAACATGCAATATCTATACAGTTCCAGCTGATCCTGAGTAGTTGTGTACACATCCATATCTCAAAATGCATAGTAAAAAAAGTCATGTCTTCAGACCAGTAGTGTATATTTAAATTTTGCTGAAAACTACTGTGAGCTAACTTGATGTAAACATTATTTTACTTACCATATGATTTAGTGTAGTATGCAACCAATTTTATCAGTGTGCTACCAATATTCCAGGAGTTACTTTCAGTAGCTCACCTTTTGTACGCAATGGAACATTAGCGTTTACAGAACGAAATAACGATATTGGCTGTTCCACTCTAAATGTTGTGAGGTAGGTTCCTGAATTCAGCTTGCATTTGAGTATTCCATGGCTCTGAGCAGTATTCATGCAATATCTATAGTTCCAGCTCACCCTGAGTAGTGATGCACACATCCTTAACTCAAAATGCATAGAATAGAAGGTAATGCATTCAGCTCAATCGAGTGTAGATTGAAATTTTGCTGAAAACTACTATGTGCTAACTTGATGTAAACCTTATTATTTTACTTACCAGACGATTAGAGTAGCATGCAACCAATTTTATGATGTGCTACCAATGATCGAGAGGAGACTTTCAGTTTCATTACCTTTTGTACACAATGGAACATTAGCGTTTACAGAACGAAATAACGATATTGGCTGTTCCACTCTAAATGTTGTGAGGTAGGTTCCTGAATTCAGCTTGCATTTGAGTATTCCATGGCTCTGAGCAGTATTCATGCAATATCTATACAGTTCCAGCCAAACAAAGATATTGGCTGTTCCACTCCAAATATTATGAGGGAGGTTCCTGAATTCAGCTTGCATTTGAGTATTCCATGTCTCTGAAAGTGTGCATGCAATATCTATACAGTTCCAGCTCACCCTTACTTATGTGCATATCCTTAACTAAAAATACATAGAATAGAAAGTAATGCATTCAGCTGAAATTTGATGAAAACTACTATCTAACTTGATGTATACATTATTTTACTCACCATATAATTTAGAGTAGTATGCAACTAATTTTATGTGTGCTACCAATGTTGGACAAGTTACTTCCAGTAACATCACCTTTTGTACACAATGGAACATTTGCGTTTACAGAACTAAACAAAGATATTGGCTTTTCCACTCTAAATGTTGTGAGGTAGGTTCCTGAATTCAGCTTGCATTTGAGTATTCTATTGCTCTGTAGTATACATGCAATATCTACACAGTTCCAGCTGATCCTGAGTAGTTATGTACAAATCCATATCTCAAAATGCATAGAATAGAAAATAATGCATTTAGCTCAATAGAGTGTAGAGTTGAATTTTGCTGAAAACTACTATATGTAAACCATGTTATTTTACTTGCCATATGATTTAGTGTAGAATGCAACCAATTTTATCAGTGTGCTACAAATTTTCCAGGAGTTGCTTTCAGTAACTCACCTTTTGTACGCAATGGAACATTAGCGTTTACAGAACTAAACAAAGATATTGGCTGTTCCACTCTAAACGTTGTGAGGTAGGTACCTGAATTCAGCTTGCATTTGAGTATTCCATGTCTCTGACAGTGTGCATGCAATATCTATACAGTTCCAGCTCACCCTTACTTATGAGCATAACCTTAACTAAAAATACATAGAATAGAAAGTAATGCAGTCAGCTGAAATTTGATGAAAACTACTAACTTGATGTATACATTATTTTACTCACCATATAATTTAGAGTAGTATGCAACTAATTTTATGTGTGCGACCAATGTTGGACTGGTTACTTCCAGTAACATCACCTTTTGTACACAATGGAACATTAGCGTTTACAGAAATAAACAGATATACTGGCTGTTCCACTCTAAATGTTGTGGGGTAGGTTCCTGAATTCTGCTTGCATTTGAGTATTCCACGGCTCTGAGTAGAAGAAATGCAATATCTATACAGTTCCAGCCAAACAAAGATATTGGCTGTTCCACTCCAAATATTATGAGGGAGGTTCCTGAATTCAGCTTGCATTTGAGTATTCCATGGCTCTGAGCAGTATTCATGCAATATCTATACAGTTCCAGCTCACCCTGAGTAGTGATGCACACATCCTTAACTCAAAATGCATAGAATAGAAGGTAATGCATTCAGCTCAATCGAGTGTAGATTGAAATTTTGCTGAAAACTACTATGTGCTAACTTGATGTAAACCTTATTATTTTACTTACCAGACGATTAGAGTAGCATGCAACCAATTTTATGATGTGCTACCAATGATCGAGAGGTGACTTTCAGTTTCATTACCTTTTGTACACAATGGAACATTAGCGTTTACAGAACGAAATAACGATATTGGCTGTTCCACTCTAAATGTTGTGAGGTAGGTTCCTGAATTCAGCTTGCATTTGAGTATTCCATGGCTCTGAGCAGTATTCATGCAATATCTATACAGTTCCAGCCAAACAAAGATATTGGCTGTTCCACTCCAAATATTATGAGGGAGGTTCCTGAATTCAGCTTGCATTTGAGTATTCCATGTCTCTGACAGTGTGCATGCAATATCTATACAGTTCCAGCTCACCCTTACTTATGAGCATAACCTTAACTAAAAATACATAGAATAGAAAGTAATGCATTCAGCTGAAATTTGATGAAAACTACTAACTTGATGTATACATTATTTTACTCACCATATAATTTAGAGTAGTATGCAACTAATTTTATGTGTGCTACCAATGTTGGACAAGTTACTTCCAGTAACATCACCTTTTGTACGCAATGGAACATTAGCGTTTACAGAACGAAATAACCTTATTGGCTGTTCCACTCTAAACGTTGTGAGGTAGGTTCCTGAATTCAGCTTGCATTTGAGTATTCCACGGCTCTGAGTAGAAGAAATGCAATATCTATACAGTTCCAGCTGATCCTGAGTAGTTATGTACACATCCTTAACCAAAATACAAAGTAATGCATTCAGCTCTAACGAGTATAGATTGGAATTTTGCTGAAAACTACTATGTGCTAACTTGATGTAAACCTTATTATTTTACTTACCAGAGGATTAGAGTAGCATATAACCAATTTTATGATGTGCTACCAATGATCGAGAGGTGACTTTCAGTTTCATTAACTTTTGTACACAATGGAATATTTGCCTTTACAGAACTAAACAAAGATATTGGCTGTTCCACTCCAAATGTTGTGAGGTAGGTTCCTGAATTCAGCTTGCATTTGAGTATTCTATTGCTCTGTAGTATACATGCAATATCTACACAGTTCCAGCTGATCCTGAGTAGTTATGTACACATCATTAACCAAAATGCATAGAATAGAAAGTAATGCATTCAGCTCAGTAGAGTGAACAGTTGAATTTTGTACACAATGGAACATTAGCGTTTACAGTAACAAAGATATTGGCTGTTCCACTCTAAATATTATGAGGGAGGTTCCTGAATTCAGCTTGCCTTTCACTATTCCATTGCTCTGGGTAGAAGACATGCAATATCTATACAATTCCAGCTGATCCTGAGTAGTTATGTACACATCCTTAACCAAAATGCATAGAATACAAAGTAATGCATTCATCTCAATAGTGTGTACAGTTGAATTTTGCTGAAAACTACTGTGAGCTAACTTGATGTAAACATTATTTTACTTACCATATGATTTAGAACAGTATGCAACCAATTTTATCAGTGTGCTACCAATGACCGAGAGCTGACTTTCAGTTTCATTACCGTTTGTACACAATGGAACATTTGCGTTTACAGAACTAAACAAAGATATTGGTTGTGCCACTCTAAATATTATGAGGGAGGTTCCTGAATTCAGCTTGCTTTTCACTATTCCATTGCTCTGGGTAGAAGACATGCAATATCTATACAATTCCAGCTGATCCTGAGCAGTTATGTACAAATCCATATCTCAAAATGCATAGAATAGAAAATAATGCATTTAGCTCAATAGAGTGTAGAGTTGAATTTTGCTGAAAACTACTATATGTAAACCATGTTATTTTACTTGCCATATGATTTACAGTAGTATGCAACCAATTTTATCACTGTGCTACAAATTTTCCAGGAGTTGCTTTCAGTAACTCACCTTTTGTACGCAATGGAACATTAGCGGTTACAGAACTAAACAAAGATATTGGCTGTTCCACTCTAAATATTATGAGGGAGGTTCCTGAATTCAGCTTGCATTTGAGTATTCCATTTCTCTGAAAGTGTGCATGCAATATCTATACAGTTCCAGCTCACCCTTACTTATGTGCATATCCTTAACTAAAAATACATAGAATAGAAAGTAATGCATTCAGCTGAAATTTGATGAAAACTACTATCTAACTTGATGTATACATTATTTTACACCATATAATTTAGAGTAGTATGCAACTAATTTTATGTGTGCTACCAATGTTGGACAAGTAACTTCCAGTAACATCACCTTTTGTACACAATGTAACATTAGCGTTTACAGAAATAAACAAATATACTGGCTGTTCCACTCTAAATGTTGTGAGGTAGATTCCTGAATTCAGCTTGCCTTTGACAATTCCATTGCACTGAGTAGAAAACATGCAATATCTATACAGTTCCAGCTGATCCTGAGTAGTTGTGTACACATCCATATCTCAAAATGCATAGTAAAAAAAGTCATGTCTTCAGCCCAGTAGTGTATATTTGAATTTTGCTGAAAACTACTGTGAGCTAACTTGATGTAAACATTATTTTACTTACCATATGATTTAGTGTAGTATGCAACCAATTTTATCAGTGTGCTACCAATATTCCAGGAGTTACTTTCAGTAGCTCACCTTTTGTACGCAATGGAACATTAGCGTTTACAGAACGAAATAACGATATTGGCTGTTCCACTCTAAATGTTGTGAGGTAGGTTCCTGAATTCAGCTTGCATTTGAGTATTCCATGGCTCTGAGCAGTATTCATGCAATATCTATACAGTTCCAGCTCACCCTGAGTAGTGATGCACACATCCTTAACTCAAAATGCATAGAATAGAAGGTAATGCATTCAGCTCAATCGAGTGTAGATTGAAATTTTGCTGAAAACTACTATGTGCTAACGATGTAAACCTTATTATTTTACTTACCAGACGATTAGAGTAGCATGCAACCAATTTTATGATGTGCTACCAATGATCGAGAGGTGACTTTCAGTTTCATTACCTTTTGTACACAATGGAACATTTGCCTTTACAGAACTAAACAAAGATATTGGCTGTTCCACTCCAAATATTATGAGGGAGGTTCCTGAATTCAGCTTGCATTTGAGTATTCCATGTCTCTGAAAGTCTGCATGCAATATCTATACAGTTCCAGCTCACCCTTACTTATGTGCATATCCTTAACTAAAAATACATAGAATAGAAAGTAATGCATTCAGCTGAAATTTGATGAAAACTACTATCTAACTTGATGTATACATTATTTTACTCACCATATAATTTAGAGTAGTATGCAACTAATTTTATGTGTGCGACCAATGTTGGACTAGTGACTTCCAGTAACATCACCTTTTGTACACAATGTAACATTAGCGTTTACAGAAAGAAACAGATATACTGGCTGTTCCACTCTAAATGTTGTGGGGTAGGTTCCTGAATTCTGCTTGCATTTGAGTATTCCACGGCTCTGAGTAGAAGAAATGCAATATCTATACAGTTCCAGCTGATCCTGAGTAGTTATGTACACATCATTAACCAAAATGCATAGAATAGAAAGTAATTCATTCAGCTCAGTAGAGTGAACAGTTGAATTTTGTACACAATGGAACATTAGCGTTTACAGTAACAAAGATATTGGTTGTTCCACTCCAAATATTATGAGGGAGGTTCCTGAATTCAGCTTGCATTTGAGTATTCCATGTCTCTGAAAGTCTGCATGCAATATCTATACAGTTCCAGCTCACCCTTACTTATGTGCATATCCTTAACTAAAAATACATAGAATAGAAAGTAATGCATTCAGCTGAAATTTGATGAAAACTACTATCTAACTTGATGTATACATTATTTTACTCACCATATAATTTAGAGTAGTATGCAACTAATTTTATGTGTGCGACCAATGTTGGACTAGTGACTTCCAGTAACATCACCTTTTGTACACAATGTAACATTAGCGTTTACAGAAATAAACAAATATACTGGCTGTTCCACTCTAAATGTTGTGAGGTAGATTCCTGAATTCAGCTTGCCTTTGACAATTCCATTGCACTGAGTAGAAAACATGCAATATCTATACAGTTCCAGCTGATCCTGAGTAGTTGTGTACACATCCATATCTCAAAATGCATAGTAAAAAAAGTCATGTCTTCAGACCAGTAGTGTATATTTAAATTTTGCTGAAAACTACTGTGAGCTAACTTGATGTAAACATTATTTTACTTACCATATGATTTAGTGTAGTATGCAACCAATTTTATCAGTGTGCTACCAATATTCCAGGAGTTACTTTCAGTAGCTCACCTTTTGTACGCAATGGAACATTAGCGTTTACAGAACGAAATAACGATATTGGCTGTTCCACTCTAAATGTTGTGAGGTAGGTTCCTGAATTCAGCTTGCATTTGAGTATTCCATGGCTCTGAGCAGTATTCATGCAATATCTATAGTTCCAGCTCACCCTGAGTAGTGATGCACACATCCTTAACTCAAAATGCATAGAATAGAAGGTAATGCATTCAGCTCAATCGAGTGTAGATTGAAATTTTGCTGAAAACTACTATGTGCTAACTTGATGTAAACCTTATTATTTTACTTACCAGACGATTAGAGTAGCATGCAACCAATTTTATGATGTGCTACCAATGATCGAGAGGAGACTTTCAGTTTCATTACCTTTTGTACACAATGGAACATTAGCGTTTACAGAACGAAATAACGATATTGGCTGTTCCACTCTAAATGTTGTGAGGTAGGTTCCTGAATTCAGCTTGCATTTGAGTATTCCATGGCTCTGAGCAGTATTCATGCAATATCTATACAGTTCCAGCCAAACAAAGATATTGGCTGTTCCACTCCAAATATTATGAGGGAGGTTCCTGAATTCAGCTTGCATTTGAGTATTCCATGTCTCTGAAAGTGTGCATGCAATATCTATACAGTTCCAGCTCACCCTTACTTATGTGCATATCCTTAACTAAAAATACATAGAATAGAAAGTAATGCATTCAGCTGAAATTTGATGAAAACTACTATCTAACTTGATGTATACATTATTTTACTCACCATATAATTTAGAGTAGTATGCAACTAATTTTATGTGTGCTACCAATGTTGGACAAGTTACTTCCAGTAACATCACCTTTTGTACACAATGGAACATTTGCGTTTACAGAACTAAACAAAGATATTGGCTTTTCCACTCTAAATGTTGTGAGGTAGGTTCCTGAATTCAGCTTGCATTTGAGTATTCTATTGCTCTGTAGTATACATGCAATATCTACACAGTTCCAGCTGATCCTGAGTAGTTATGTACAAATCCATATCTCAAAATGCATAGAATAGAAAATAATGCATTTAGCTCAATAGAGTGTAGAGTTGAATTTTGCTGAAAACTACTATATGTAAACCATGTTATTTTACTTGCCATATGATTTAGTGTAGAATGCAACCAATTTTATCAGTGTGCTACAAATTTTCCAGGAGTTGCTTTCAGTAACTCACCTTTTGTACGCAATGGAACATTAGCGTTTACAGAACTAAACAAAGATATTGGCTGTTCCACTCTAAA
Organism: Hemitrygon akajei; assembly: GCF_048418815.1. NCBI lineage: Eukaryota > Metazoa > Chordata > Chondrichthyes > Myliobatiformes > Dasyatidae > Hemitrygon > Hemitrygon akajei. The sequence goes on along the minus strand of NC_133148.1, from coordinate 5,823,913 downwards.
CGTTGTGAGGTAGGTACCTGAATTCAGCTTGCATTTGAGTATTCCATGTCTCTGACAGTGTGCATGCAATATCTATACAGTTCCAGCTCACCCTTACTTATGAGCATAACCTTAACTAAAAATACATAGAATAGAAAGTAATGCAGTCAGCTGAAATTTGATGAAAACTACTAACTTGATGTATACATTATTTTACTCACCATATAATTTAGAGTAGTATGCAACTAATTTTATGTGTGCGACCAATGTTGGACTGGTTACTTCCAGTAACATCACCTTTTGTACACAATGGAACATTAGCGTTTACAGAAATAAACAGATATACTGGCTGTTCCACTCTAAATGTTGTGGGGTAGGTTCCTGAATTCTGCTTGCATTTGAGTATTCCACGGCTCTGAGTAGAAGAAATGCAATATCTATACAGTTCCAGCTGATCCTGAGTAGTTATGTACACATCCTTAACCAAAATACAAAGTAATGCATTCAGCTCAAACGAGTATAGATTGGAATTTTGCTGAAAACTACTATGTGCTAACTTGATGTAAACCTTATTATTTTACTTACCAGAGGATTAGAGTAGCATATAACCAATTTTATGATGTGCTACCAATGATCGAGAGGTGACTTTCAGTTTCATTACCTTTTGTACACAATGGAACATTAGCGTTTACAGAACGAAATAACGATATTGGCTGTTCCACTCTAAATGTTGTGAAGTAGGTTCCTGAATTCAGCTTGCATTTGAGTATTCCATGGCTCTGAGCAGTATTCATGCAATATCTATACAGTTCCAGCCAAACAAAGATATTGGCTGTTCCACTCCAAATATTATGAGGGAGGTTCCTGAATTCAGCTTGCATTTGAGTATTCCATGGCTCTGAGCAGTATTCATGCAATATCTATACAGTTCCAGCTCACCCTGAGTAGTGATGCACACATCCTTAACTCAAAATGCATAGAATAGAAGGTAATGCATTCAGCTCAATCGAGTGTAGATTGAAATTTTGCTGAAAACTACTATGTGCTAACTTGATGTAAACCTTATTATTTTACTTACCAGACGATTAGAGTAGCATGCAACCAATTTTATGATGTGCTACCAATGATCGAGAGGTGACTTTCAGTTTCATTACCTTTTGTACACAATGGAACATTAGCGTTTACAGAACGAAATAACGATATTGGCTGTTCCACTCTAAATGTTGTGAGGTAGGTTCCTGAATTCAGCTTGCATTTGAGTATTCCATGGCTCTGAGCAGTATTCATGCAATATCTATACAGTTCCAGCCAAACAAAGATATTGGCTGTTCCACTCCAAATATTATGAGGGAGGTTCCTGAATTCAGCTTGCATTTGAGTATTCCATGTCTCTGACAGTGTGCATGCAATATCTATACAGTTCCAGCTCACCCTTACTTATGAGCATAACCTTAACTAAAAATACATAGAATAGAAAGTAATGCATTCAGCTGAAATTTGATGAAAACTACTAACTTGATGTATACATTATTTTACTCACCATATAATTTAGAGTAGTATGCAACTAATTTTATGTGTGCTACCAATGTTGGACAAGTTACTTCCAGTAACATCACCTTTTGTACGCAATGGAACATTAGCGTTTACAGAACGAAATAACCTTATTGGCTGTTCCACTCTAAACGTTGTGAGGTAGGTTCCTGAATTCAGCTTGCATTTGAGTATTCCACGGCTCTGAGTAGAAGAAATGCAATATCTATACAGTTCCAGCTGATCCTGAGTAGTTATGTACACATCCTTAACCAAAATACAAAGTAATGCATTCAGCTCTAACGAGTATAGATTGGAATTTTGCTGAAAACTACTATGTGCTAACTTGATGTAAACCTTATTATTTTACTTACCAGAGGATTAGAGTAGCATATAACCAATTTTATGATGTGCTACCAATGATCGAGAGGTGACTTTCAGTTTCATTAACTTTTGTACACAATGGAATATTTGCCTTTACAGAACTAAACAAAGATATTGGCTGTTCCACTCCAAATGTTGTGAGGTAGGTTCCTGAATTCAGCTTGCATTTGAGTATTCTATTGCTCTGTAGTATACATGCAATATCTACACAGTTCCAGCTGATCCTGAGTAGTTATGTACACATCATTAACCAAAATGCATAGAATAGAAAGTAATGCATTCAGCTCAGTAGAGTGAACAGTTGAATTTTGTACACAATGGAACATTAGCGTTTACAGTAACAAAGATATTGGCTGTTCCACTCTAAATATTATGAGGGAGGTTCCTGAATTCAGCTTGCCTTTCACTATTCCATTGCTCTGGGTAGAAGACATGCAATATCTATACAATTCCAGCTGATCCTGAGTAGTTATGTACACATCCTTAACCAAAATGCATAGAATACAAAGTAATGCATTCATCTCAATAGTGTGTACAGTTGAATTTTGCTGAAAACTACTGTGAGCTAACTTGATGTAAACATTATTTTACTTACCATATGATTTAGAACAGTATGCAACCAATTTTATCAGTGTGCTACCAATGACCGAGAGCTGACTTTCAGTTTCATTACCGTTTGTACACAATGGAACATTTGCGTTTACAGAACTAAACAAAGATATTGGTTGTGCCACTCTAAATATTATGAGGGAGGTTCCTGAATTCAGCTTGCTTTTCACTATTCCATTGCTCTGGGTAGAAGACATGCAATATCTATACAATTCCAGCTGATCCTGAGCAGTTATGTACAAATCCATATCTCAAAATGCATAGAATAGAAAATAATGCATTTAGCTCAATAGAGTGTAGAGTTGAATTTTGCTGAAAACTACTATATGTAAACCATGTTATTTTACTTGCCATATGATTTACAGTAGTATGCAACCAATTTTATCACTGTGCTACAAATTTTCCAGGAGTTGCTTTCAGTAACTCACCTTTTGTACGCAATGGAACATTAGCGGTTACAGAACTAAACAAAGATATTGGCTGTTCCACTCTAAATATTATGAGGGAGGTTCCTGAATTCAGCTTGCATTTGAGTATTCCATTTCTCTGAAAGTGTGCATGCAATATCTATACAGTTCCAGCTCACCCTTACTTATGTGCATATCCTTAACTAAAAATACATAGAATAGAAAGTAATGCATTCAGCTGAAATTTGATGAAAACTACTATCTAACTTGATGTATACATTATTTTACACCATATAATTTAGAGTAGTATGCAACTAATTTTATGTGTGCTACCAATGTTGGACAAGTTACTTCCAGTAACATCACCTTTTGTACACAATGTAACATTAGCGTTTACAGAAATAAACAAATATACTGGCTGTTCCACTCTAAATGTTGTGAGGTAGATTCCTGAATTCAGCTTGCCTTTGACAATTCCATTGCACTGAGTAGAAAACATGCAATATCTATACAGTTCCAGCTGATCCTGAGTAGTTGTGTACACATCCATATCTCAAAATGCATAGTAAAAAAAGTCATGTCTTCAGCCCAGTAGTGTATATTTGAATTTTGCTGAAAACTACTGTGAGCTAACTTGATGTAAACATTATTTTACTTACCATATGATTTAGTGTAGTATGCAACCAATTTTATCAGTGTGCTACCAATATTCCAGGAGTTACTTTCAGTAGCTCACCTTTTGTACGCAATGGAACATTAGCGTTTACAGAACGAAATAACGATATTGGCTGTTCCACTCTAAATGTTGTGAGGTAGGTTCCTGAATTCAGCTTGCATTTGAGTATTCCATGGCTCTGAGCAGTATTCATGCAATATCTATACAGTTCCAGCTCACCCTGAGTAGTGATGCACACATCCTTAACTCAAAATGCATAGAATAGAAGGTAATGCATTCAGCTCAATCGAGTGTAGATTGAAATTTTGCTGAAAACTACTATGTGCTAACGATGTAAACCTTATTATTTTACTTACCAGACGATTAGAGTAGCATGCAACCAATTTTATGATGTGCTACCAATGATCGAGAGGTGACTTTCAGTTTCATTACCTTTTGTACACAATGGAACATTTGCCTTTACAGAACTAAACAAAGATATTGGCTGTTCCACTCCAAATATTATGAGGGAGGTTCCTGAATTCAGCTTGCATTTGAGTATTCCATGTCTCTGAAAGTCTGCATGCAATATCTATACAGTTCCAGCTCACCCTTACTTATGTGCATATCCTTAACTAAAAATACATAGAATAGAAAGTAATGCATTCAGCTGAAATTTGATGAAAACTACTATCTAACTTGATGTATACATTATTTTACTCACCATATAATTTAGAGTAGTATGCAACTAATTTTATGTGTGCGACCAATGTTGGACTAGTGACTTCCAGTAACATCACCTTTTGTACACAATGTAACATTAGCGTTTACAGAAAGAAACAGATATACTGGCTGTTCCACTCTAAATGTTGTGGGGTAGGTTCCTGAATTCTGCTTGCATTTGAGTATTCCACGGCTCTGAGTAGAAGAAATGCAATATCTATACAGTTCCAGCTGATCCTGAGTAGTTATGCACACATCATTAACCAAAATGCATAGAATAGAAAGTAATTCATTCAGCTCAGTAGAGTGAACAGTTGAATTTTGTACACAATGGAACATTAGCGTTTACAGTAACAAAGATATTGGTTGTTCCACTCCAAATATTATGAGGGAGGTTCCTGAATTCAGCTTGCATTTGAGTATTCCATGTCTCTGAAAGTCTGCATGCAATATCTATACAGTTCCAGCTCACCCTTACTTATGTGCATATCCTTAACTAAAAATACATAGAATAGAAAGTAATGCATTCAGCTGAAATTTGATGAAAACTACTATCTAACTTGATGTATACATTATTTTACTCACCATATAATTTAGAGTAGTATGCAACTAATTTTATGTGTGCGACCAATGTTGGACTAGTGACTTCCAGTAACATCACCTTTTGTACACAATGTAACATTAGCGTTTACAGAAATAAACAAATATACTGGCTGTTCCACTCTAAATGTTGTGAGGTAGATTCCTGAATTCAGCTTGCCTTTGACAATTCCATTGCACTGAGTAGAAAACATGCAATATCTATACAGTTCCAGCTGATCCTGAGTAGTTGTGTACACATCCATATCTCAAAATGCATAGTAAAAAAAGTCATGTCTTCAGACCAGTAGTGTATATTTAAATTTTGCTGAAAACTACTGTGAGCTAACTTGATGTAAACATTATTTTACTTACCATATGATTTAGTGTAGTATGCAACCAATTTTATCAGTGTGCTACCAATATTCCAGGAGTTACTTTCAGTAGCTCACCTTTTGTACGCAATGGAACATTAGCGTTTACAGAACGAAATAACGATATTGGCTGTTCCACTCTAAATGTTGTGAGGTAGGTTCCTGAATTCAGCTTGCATTTGAGTATTCCATGGCTCTGAGCAGTATTCATGCAATATCTATAGTTCCAGCTCACCCTGAGTAGTGATGCACACATCCTTAACTCAAAATGCATAGAATAGAAGGTAAAGCATTCAGCTCAATCGAGTGTAGATTGAAATTTTGCTGAAAACTACTATGTGCTAACTTGATGTAAACCTTATTATTTTACTTACCAGACGATTAGAGTAGCATGCAACCAATTTTATGATGTGCTACCAATGATCGAGAGGTGACTTTCAGTTTCATTACCTTTTGTACACAATGGAACATTAGCGTTTACAGAACGAAATAACGATATTGGCTGTTCCACTCTAAATGTTGTGAGGTAGGTTCCTGAATTCAGCTTGCATTTGAGTATTCCATGGCTCTGAGCAGTATTCATGCAATATCTATACAGTTCCAGCCAAACAAAGATATTGGCTGTTCCACTCCAAATATTATGAGGGAGGTTCCTGAATTCAGCTTGCATTTGAGTATTCCATGTCTCTGAAAGTGTGCATGCAATATCTATACAGTTCCAGCTCACCCTTACTTATGTGCATATCCTTAACTAAAAATACATAGAATAGAAAGTAATGCATTCAACTGAAATTTGATGAAAACTACTATCTAACTTGATGTATACATTATTTTACTCACCATATAATTTAGAGTAGTATGCAAGTAATTTTATGTGTGCTACCAATGTTGGACTAGTTACTTCCAGTAACATCACCTTTTGTACACAATGGAACATTAGCGTTTACAGAACTAAACAAAGATATTGGCTTTTCCACTCTAAATGTTGTGAGGTAGGTTCCTGAATTCAGCTTGCATTTGAGTATTCTATTGCTCTGTAGTATACATGCAATATCTACACAGTTCCAGCTGATCCTGAGTAGTTATGTACAAATCCATATCTCAAAATGCATAGAATAGAAAATAATGCATTTAGCTCAATAGAGTGTAGAGTTGAATTTTGCTGAAAACTACTATGTGCTAACTTGATGTAAACCTTATTATTTTACTTACCAGAGGATTAGAGTAGCATATAACCAATTTTATGATGTGCTACCAATGATCGAGAGGTGACTTTCAGTTTCATTAACTTTTGTACACAATGGAATATTTGCCTTTACAGAACTAAACAAAGATATTGGCTGTTCCACTCCAAATGTTGTGAGGTAGGTTCCTGAATTCAGCTTGCATTTGAGTATTCTATTGCTCTGTAGTATACATGCAATATCTACACAGTTCCAGCTGATCTTGAGTAGTTATGTACACATCATTAACCAAAATGCATAGAATAGAAAGTAATGCATTCAGCTCAGTAGAGTGAACAGTTGAATTTTGTACACAATGGAACATTAGCGTTTACAGTAACAAAGATATTGGCTGTTCCACTCTAAATATTATGAGGGAGGTTCCTGAATTCAGCTTGCCTTTCACTATTCCATTGCTCTGGGTAGAAGACATGCAATATCTATACAATTCCAGCTGATCCTGAGTAGTTATGTACACATCCTTAACTCAAAATGCATAGAATACAAAGTAATGCATTCATCTCAATAGTGTGTACAGTTGAATTTTGCTGAAAACTACTGTGAGCTAACTTGATGTAAACATTATTTTACTTACCATATGATTTAGAACAGTATGCAACCAATTTTATCAGTGTGCTACCAATGACCGAGAGGTGACTTTCAGTTTCATTACCTTTTGTACACAATGGAACATTTGCCTTTACAGAACTAAACAAAGATATTGGCTGTTCCACTCCAAATATTATGAGGGAGGTTCCTGAATTTAGCTTGCATTTGAGTATTCCATGTCTCTGAAAGTCTGCATGCAATATCTATACAGTTCCAGCTCACCCTTACTTATGTGCATATCCTTAACTAAAAATACATAGAATAGAAAGTAATGCATTCAGCTGAAATTTGATGAAAACTACTATCTAACTTGATGTATACATTATTTTACTCACCATATAATTTAGAGTAGTATGCAACTAATTTTATGTGTGCGACCAATGTTGGACTAGTGACTTCCAGTAACATCACCTTTTGTACACAATGTAACATTAGCGTTTACAGAAATAAACAAATATACTGGCTGTTCCACTCTAAATGTTGTGAGGTAGATTCCTGAATTCAGCTTGCCTTTGACAATTCCATTGCACTGAGTAGAAAACATGCAATATCTATACAGTTCCAGCTGATCCTGAGTAGTTGTGTACACATCCATATCTCAAAATGCATAGTAAAAAAAGTCATGTCTTCAGACCAGTAGTGTATATTTAAATTTTGCTGAAAACTACTGTGAGCTAACTTGATGTAAACATTATTTTACTTACCATATGATTTAGTGTAGTATGCAACCAATTTTATCAGTGTGCTACCAATATTCCAGGAGTTACTTTCAGTAGCTCACCTTTTGTACGCAATGGAACATTAGCGTTTACAGAACGAAATAACGATATTGGCTGTTCCACTCTAAATGTTGTGAGGTAGGTTCCTGAATTCAGCTTGCATTTGAGTATTCCATGGCTCTGAGCAGTATTCATGCAATATCTATAGTTCCAGCTCACCCTGAGTAGTGATGCACACATCCTTAACTCAAAATGCATAGAATAGAAGGTAAAGCATTCAGCTCAATCGAGTGTAGATTGAAATTTTGCTGAAAACTACTATGTGCTAACTTGATGTAAACCTTATTATTTTACTTACCAGACGATTAGAGTAGCATGCAACCAATTTTATGATGTGCTACCAATGATCGAGAGGTGACTTTCAGTTTCATTACCTTTTGTACACAATGGAACATTAGCGTTTACAGAACGAAATAACGATATTGGCTGTTCCACTCTAAATGTTGTGAGGTAGGTTCCTGAATTCAGCTTGCATTTGAGTATTCCATGGCTCTGAGCAGTATTCATGCAATATCTATACAGTTCCAGCCAAACAAAGATATTGGCTGTTCCACTCCAAATATTATGAGGGAGGTTCCTGAATTCAGCTTGCATTTGAGTATTCCATGTCTCTGAAAGTGTGCATGCAATATCTATACAGTTCCAGCTCACCCTTACTTATGTGCATATCCTTAACTAAAAATACATAGAATAGAAAGTAATGCATTCAACTGAAATTTGATGAAAACTACTATCTAACTTGATGTATACATTATTTTACTCACCATATAATTTAGAGTAGTATGCAAGTAATTTTATGTGTGCTACCAATGTTGGACTAGTTACTTCCAGTAACATCACCTTTTGTACACAATGGAACATTAGCGTTTACAGAACTAAACAAAGATATTGGCTTTTCCACTCTAAATGTTGTGAGGTAGGTTCCTGAATTCAGCTTGCATTTGAGTATTCTATTGCTCTGTAGTATACATGCAATATCTACACAGTTCCAGCTGATCCTGAGTAGTTATGTACAAATCCATATCTCAAAATGCATAGAATAGAAAATAATGCATTTAGCTCAATAGAGTGTAGAGTTGAATTTTGCTGAAAACTACTATGTGCTAACTTGATGTAAACCTTATTATTTTACTTACCAGAGGATTAGAGTAGCATATAACCAATTTTATGATGTGCTACCAATGATCGAGAGGTGACTTTCAGTTTCATTAACTTTTGTACACAATGGAATATTTGCCTTTACAGAACTAAACAAAGATATTGGCTGTTCCACTCCAAATGTTGTGAGGTAGGTTCCTGAATTCAGCTTGCATTTGAGTATTCTATTGCTCTGTAGTATACATGCAATATCTACACAGTTCCAGCTGATCTTGAGTAGTTATGTACACATCATTAACCAAAATGCATAGAATAGAAAGTAATGCATTCAGCTCAGTAGAGTGAACAGTTGAATTTTGTACACAATGGAACATTAGCGTTTACAGTAACAAAGATATTGGCTGTTCCACTCTAAATATTATGAGGGAGGTTCCTGAATTCAGCTTGCCTTTCACTATTCCATTGCTCTGGGTAGAAGACATGCAATATCTATACAATTCCAGCTGATCCTGAGTAGTTATGTACACATCCTTAACCAAAATGCATAGAATACAAAGTAATGCATTCATCTCAATAGTGTGTACAGTTGAATTTTGCTGAAAACTACTGTGAGCTAACTTGATGTAAACATTATTTTACTTACCATATGATTTAGAACAGTATGCAACCAATTTTATCAGTGTGCTACCAATGACCGAGAGCTAACTTTCAGTTTCATTACCGTTTGTACACAATGGAACATTTGCGTTTACAGAACTAAACAAAGATATTGGTTGTGCCACTCTAAATATTATGAGGGAGGTTCCTGAATTCAGCTTGCTTTTCACTATTCCATTGCTCTGGGTAGAAGACATGCAATATCTATACAATTCCAGCTGATCCTGAGCAGTTATGTACAAATCCATATCTCAAAATGCATAGAATAGAAAATAATGCATTTAGCTCAATAGAGTGTAGAGTTGAATTTTGCTGAAAACTACTATATGTAAACCATGTTATTTTACTTGCCATATGATTTACAGTAGTATGCAACCAATTTTATCAGTGTGCTACAAATTTTCCAGGAGTTGCTTTCAGTAACTCACCTTTTGTACGCAATGGAACATTAGCGGTTACAGAACTAAACAAAGATATTGGCTGTTCCACTCCAAATATTATGAGGGAGGTTCCTGAATTCAGCTTGCATTTGAGTATTCCATGTCTCTGAAAGTCTGCATGCAATATCTATACAGTTCCAGCTCACCCTTACTTATGTGCATATCCTTAACTAAAAATACATAGAATAGAAAGTAATGCATTCAGCTGAAATTTGATGAAAACTACTATCTAACTTGATGTATACATTATTTTACTCACCATATAATTTAGAGTAGTATGCAACTAATTTTATGTGTGCGACCAATGTTGGACTAGTGACTTCCAGTAACATCACCTTTTGTACACAATGTAACATTAGCGTTTACAGAAATAAACAAATATACTGGCTGTTCCACTCTAAATGTTGTGAGGTAGATTCCTGAATTCAGCTTGCCTTTGACAATTCCATTGCACTGAGTAGAAAACATGCAATATCTATACAGTTCCAGCTGATCCTGAGTAGTTGTGTACACATCCATATCTCAAAATGCATAGTAAAAAAAGTCATGTCTTCAGCCCAGTAGTGTATATTTAAATTTTGCTGAAAACTACTGTGAGCTAACTTGATGTAAACATTATTTTACTTACCATATGATTTAGTGTAGTATGCAACCAATTTTATCAGTGTGCTACCAATATTCCAGGAGTTACTTTCAGTAGCTCACCTTTTGTACGCAATGGAACATTAGCGTTTACAGAACGAAATAACGATATTGGCTGTTCCACTCTAAATGTTGTGAGGTAGGTTCCTGAATTCAGCTTGCATTTGAGTATTCCATGGCTCTGAGCAGTATTCATGCAATATCTATACAGTTCCAGCTCACCCTGAGTAGTGATGCACACATCCTTAACTCAAAATGCATAGAATAGAAGGTAATGCATTCAGCTCAATCGAGTGTAGATTGAAATTTTGCTGAAAACTACTATGTGCTAACTTGATGTAAACCTTATTATTTTACTTACCAGACGATTAGAGTAGCATGCAACCAATTTTATGATGTGCTACCAATGATCGAGAGGAGACTTTCAGTTTCATTACCTTTTGTACACAATGGAACATTAGCGTTTACAGAACGAAATAACGATATTGGCTGTTCCACTCTAAATGTTGTGAGGTAGGTTCCTGAATTCAGCTTGCATTTGAGTATTCCATGGCTCTGAGCAGTATTCATGCAATATCTATACAGTTCCAGCCAAACAAAGATATTGGCTGTTCCACTCCAAATATTATGAGGGAGGTTCCTGAATTCAGCTTGCATTTGAGTATTCCATGTCTCTGAAAGTGTGCATGCAATATCTATACAGTTCCAGCTCACCCTTACTTATGTGCATATCCTTAACTAAAAATACATAGAATAGAAAGTAATGCATTCAGCTGAAATTTGATGAAAACTACTATCTAACTTGATGTATACATTATTTTACTCACCATATAATTTAGAGTAGTATGCAACTAATTTTATGTGTGCTACCAATGTTGGACAAGTTACTTCCAGTAACATCACCTTTTGTACACAATGGAACATTTGCGTTTACAGAACTAAACAAAGATATTGGCTTTTCCACTCTAAATGTTGTGAGGTAGGTTCCTGAATTCAGCTTGCATTTGAGTATTCTATTGCTCTAGTATACATGCAATATCTACACAGTTCCAGCTGATCCTGAGTAGTTATGTACAAATCCATATCTCAAAATGCATAGAATAGAAAATAATGCATTTAGCTCAATAGAGTGTAGAGTTGAATTTTGCTGAAAACTACTATATGTAAACCATGTTATTTTACTTGCCATATGATTTAGTGTAGAATGCAACCAATTTTATCAGTGTGCTACAAATTTTCCAGGAGTTGCTTTCAGTAACTCACCTTTTGTACGCAATGGAACATTAGCGTTTACAGAACTAAACAAAGATATTGGCTGTTCCACTCTAAACGTTGTGAGGTAGGTACCTGAATTCAGCTTGCATTTGAGTATTCCATGTCTCTGACAGTGTGCATGCAATATCTATACAGTTCCAGCTCACCCTTACTTATGAGCATAACCTTAACTAAAAATACATAGAATAGAAAGTAATGCAGTCAGCTGAAATTTGATGAAAACTACTAACTTGATGTATACATTATTTTACTCACCATATAATTTAGAGTAGTATGCAACTAATTTTATGTGTGCGACCAATGTTGGACTGGTTACTTCCAGTAACATCACCTTTTGTACACAATGGAACATTAGCGTTTACAGAAATAAACAGATATACTGGCTGTTCCACTCTAAATGTTGTGGGGTAGGTTCCTGAATTCTGCTTGCATTTGAGTATTCCACGGCTCTGAGTAGAAGAAATGCAATATCTATACAGTTCCAGCTGATCCTGAGTAGTTATGTACACATCCTTAACCAAAATACAAAGTAATGCATTCAGCTCAAACGAGTATAGATTGGAATTTTGCTGAAAACTACTATGTGCTAACTTGATGTAAACCTTATTATTTTACTTGCCAGAGGATTAGAGTAGCATATAACCAATTTTATGATGTGCTACCAATGATCGAGAGGTGACTTTCAGTTTCATTACCTTTTGTACACAATGGAACATTAGCGTTTACAGAACGAAATAACGATATTGGCTGTTCCACTCTAAATGTTGTGAAGTAGGTTCCTGAATTCAGCTTGCATTTGAGTATTCCATGGCTCTGAGCAGTATTCATGCAATATCTATACAGTTCCAGCCAAACAAAGATATTGGCTGTTCCACTCCAAATATTATGAGGGAGGTTCCTGAATTCAGCTTGCATTTGAGTATTCCATGGCTCTGAGCAGTATTCATGCAATATCTATACAGTTCCAGCTCACCCTGAGTAGTGATGCACACATCCTTAACTCAAAATGCATAGAATAGAAGGTATTGCATTCAGCTCAATCGAGTGTAGATTGAAATTTTGCTGAAAACTACTATGTGCTAACTTGATGTAAACCTTATTATTTTACTTACCAGACGATTAGAGTAGCATGCAACCAATTTTATGATGTGCTACCAATGATCGAGAGGTGACTTTCAGTTTCATTACCTTTTGTACACAATGGAACATTAGCGTTTACAGAACGAAATAACGATATTGGCTGTTCCACTCTAAATGTTGTGAGGTAGGTTCCTGAATTCAGCTTGCATTTGAGTATTCCATGGCTCTGAGCAGTATTCATGCAATATCTATACAGTTCCAGCCAAACAAAGATATTGGCTGTTCCACTCCAAATATTATGAGGGAGGTTCCTGAATTCAGCTTGCATTTGAGTATTCCATGTCTCTGACAGTGTGCATGCAATATCTATACAGTTCCAGCTCACCCTTACTTATGAGCATAACCTTAACTAAAAATACATAGAATAGAAAGTAATGCATTCAGCTGAAATTTGATGAAAACTACTAACTTGATGTATACATTATTTTACTCACCATATAATTTAGAGTAGTATGCAACTAATTTTATGTGTGCTACCAATGTTGGACAAGTTACTTCCAGTAACATCACCTTTTGTACGCAATGGAACATTAGCGTTTACAGAACGAAATAACCTTATTGGCTGTTCCACTCTAAACGTTGTGAGGTAGGTTCCTGAATTCAGCTTGCATTTGAGTATTCCACGGCTCTGAGTAGAAGAAATGCAATATCTATACAGTTCCAGCTGATCCTGAGTAGTTATGTACACATCCTTAACCAAAATACAAAGTAATGCATTCAGCTCTAACGAGTATAGATTGGAATTTTGCTGAAAACTACTATGTGCTAACTTGATGTAAACCTTATTATTTTACTTACCAGAGGATTAGAGTAGCATATAACCAATTTTATGATGTGCTACCAATGATCGAGAGGTGACTTTCAGTTTCATTAACTTTTGTACACAATGGAATATTTGCCTTTACAGAACTAAACAAAGATATTGGCTGTTCCACTCCAAATGTTGTGAGGTAGGTTCCTGAATTCAGCTTGCATTTGAGTATTCTATTGCTCTGTAGTATACATGCAATATCTACACAGTTCCAGCTGATCTTGAGTAGTTATGTACACATCATTAACCAAAATGCATAGAATAGAAAGTAATGCATTCAGCTCAGTAGAGTGAACAGTTGAATTTTGTACACAATGGAACATTAGCGTTTACAGTAACAAAGATATTGGCTGTTCCACTCTAAATATTATGAGGGAGGTTCCTGAATTCAGCTTGCCTTTCACTATTCCATTGCTCTGGGTAGAAGACATGCAATATCTATACAATTCCAGCTGATCCTGAGTAGTTATGTACACATCCTTAACCAAAATGCATAGAATACAAAGTAATGCATTCATCTCAATAGTGTGTACAGTTGAATTTTGCTGAAAACTACTGTGAGCTAACTTGATGTAAACATTATTTTACTTACCATATGATTTAGAACAGTATGCAACCAATTTTATCAGTGTGCTACCAATGACCGAGAGCTAACTTTCAGTTTCATTACCGTTTGTACACAATGGAACATTTGCGTTTACAGAACTAAACAAAGATATTGGTTGTGCCACTCTAAATATTATGAGGGAGGTTCCTGAATTCAGCTTGCTTTTCACTATTCCATTGCTCTGGGTAGAAGACATGCAATATCTATACAATTCCAGCTGATCCTGAGCAGTTATGTACAAATCCATATCTCAAAATGCATAGAATAGAAAATAATGCATTTAGCTCAATAGAGTGTAGAGTTGAATTTTGCTGAAAACTACTATATGTAAACCATGTTATTTTACTTGCCATATGATTTACAGTAGTATGCAACCAATTTTATCAGTGTGCTACAAATTTTCCAGGAGTTGCTTTCAGTAACTCACCTTTTGTACGCAATGGAACATTAGCGGTTACAGAACTAAACAAAGATATTGGCTGTTCCACTCCAAATATTATGAGGGAGGTTCCTGAATTCAGCTTGCATTTGAGTATTCCATGTCTCTGAAAGTCTGCATGCAATATCTATACAGTTCCAGCTCACCCTTACTTATGTGCATATCCTTAACTAAAAATACATAGAATAGAAAGTAATGCATTCAGCTGAAATTTGATGAAAACTACTATCTAACTTGATGTATACATTATTTTACTCACCATATAATTTAGAGTAGTATGCAACTAATTTTATGTGTGCGACCAATGTTGGACTAGTGACTTCCAGTAACATCACCTTTTGTACACAATGTAACATTAGCGTTTACAGAAATAAACAAATATACTGGCTGTTCCACTCTAAATGTTGTGAGGTAGATTCCTGAATTCAGCTTGCCTTTGACAATTCCATTGCACTGAGTAGAAAACATGCAATATCTATACAGTTCCAGCTGATCCTGAGTAGTTGTGTACACATCCATATCTCAAAATGCATAGTAAAAAAAGTCATGTCTTCAGCCCAGTAGTGTATATTTAAATTTTGCTGAAAACTACTGTGAGCTAACTTGATGTAAACATTATTTTACTTACCATATGATTTAGTGTAGTATGCAACCAATTTTATCAGTGTGCTACCAATATTCCAGGAGTTACTTTCAGTAGCTCACCTTTTGTACGCAATGGAACATTAGCGTTTACAGAACGAAATAACGATATTGGCTGTTCCACTCTAAATGTTGTGAGGTAGGTTCCTGAATTCAGCTTGCATTTGAGTATTCCATGGCTCTGAGCAGTATTCATGCAATATCTATACAGTTCCAGCTCACCCTGAGTAGTGATGCACACATCCTTAACTCAAAATGCATAGAATAGAAGGTAATGCATTCAGCTCAATCGAGTGTAGATTGAAATTTTGCTGAAAACTACTATGTGCTAACTTGATGTAAACCTTATTATTTTACTTACCAGACGATTAGAGTAGCATGCAACCAATTTTATGATGTGCTACCAATGATCGAGAGGAGACTTTCAGTTTCATTACCTTTTGTACACAATGGAACATTAGCGTTTACAGAACGAAATAACGATATTGGCTGTTCCACTCTAAATGTTGTGAGGTAGGTTCCTGAATTCAGCTTGCATTTGAGTATTCCATGGCTCTGAGCAGTATTCATGCAATATCTATACAGTTCCAGCCAAACAAAGATATTGGCTGTTCCACTCCAAATATTATGAGGGAGGTTCCTGAATTCAGCTTGCATTTGAGTATTCCATGTCTCTGAAAGTGTGCATGCAATATCTATACAGTTCCAGCTCACCCTTACTTATGTGCATATCCTTAACTAAAAATACATAGAATAGAAAGTAATGCATTCAGCTGAAATTTGATGAAAACTACTATCTAACTTGATGTATACATTATTTTACTCACCATATAATTTAGAGTAGTATGCAACTAATTTTATGTGTGCTACCAATGTTGGACAAGTTACTTCCAGTAACATCACCTTTTGTACACAATGGAACATTTGCGTTTACAGAACTAAACAAAGATATTGGCTTTTCCACTCTAAATGTTGTGAGGTAGGTTCCTGAATTCAGCTTGCATTTGAGTATTCTATTGCTCTAGTATACATGCAATATCTACACAGTTCCAGCTGATCCTGAGTAGTTATGTACAAATCCATATCTCAAAATGCATAGAATAGAAAATAATGCATTTAGCTCAATAGAGTGTAGAGTTGAATTTTGCTGAAAACTACTATATGTAAACCATGTTATTTTACTTGCCATATGATTTAGTGTAGAATGCAACCAATTTTATCAGTGTGCTACAAATTTTCCAGGAGTTGCTTTCAGTAACTCACCTTTTGTACGCAATGGAACATTAGCGTTTACAGAACTAAACAAAGATATTGGCTGTTCCACTCTAAACGTTGTGAGGTAGGTACCTGAATTCAGCTTGCATTTGAGTATTCCATGTCTCTGACAGTGTGCATGCAATATCTATACAGTTCCAGCTCACCCTTACTTATGAGCATAACCTTAACTAAAAATACATAGAATAGAAAGTAATGCAGTCAGCTGAAATTTGATGAAAACTACTAACTTGATGTATACATTATTTTACTCACCATATAATTTAGAGTAGTATGCAACTAATTTTATGTGTGCGACCAATGTTGGACTGGTTACTTCCAGTAACATCACCTTTTGTACACAATGGAACATTAGCGTTTACAGAAATAAACAGATATACTGGCTGTTCCACTCTAAATGTTGTGGGGTAGGTTCCTGAATTCTGCTTGCATTTGAGTATTCCACGGCTCTGAGTAGAAGAAATGCAATATCTATACAGTTCCAGCTGATCCTGAGTAGTTATGTACACATCCTTAACCAAAATACAAAGTAATGCATTCAGCTCAAACGAGTATAGATTGGAATTTTGCTGAAAACTACTATGTGCTAACTTGATGTAAACCTTATTATTTTACTTGCCAGAGGATTAGAGTAGCATATAACCAATTTTATGATGTGCTACCAATGATCGAGAGGTGACTTTCAGTTTCATTACCTTTTGTACACAATGGAACATTAGCGTTTACAGAACGAAATAACGATATTGGCTGTTCCACTCTAAATGTTGTGAAGTAGGTTCCTGAATTCAGCTTGCATTTGAGTATTCCATGGCTCTGAGCAGTATTCATGCAATATCTATACAGTTCCAGCCAAACAAAGATATTGGCTGTTCCACTCCAAATATTATGAGGGAGGTTCCTGAATTCAGCTTGCATTTGAGTATTCCATGGCTCTGAGCAGTATTCATGCAATATCTATACAGTTCCAGCTCACCCTGAGTAGTGATGCACACATCCTTAACTCAAAATGCATAGAATAGAAGGTATTGCATTCAGCTCAATCGAGTGTAGATTGAAATTTTGCTGAAAACTACTATGTGCTAACTTGATGTAAACCTTATTATTTTACTTACCAGACGATTAGAGTAGCATGCAACCAATTTTATGATGTGCTACCAATGATCGAGAGGTGACTTTCAGTTTCATTACCTTTTGTACACAATGGAACATTAGCGTTTACAGAACGAAATAACGATATTGGCTGTTCCACTCTAAATGTTGTGAGGTAGGTTCCTGAATTCAGCTTGCATTTGAGTATTCCATGGCTCTGAGCAGTATTCATGCAATATCTATACAGTTCCAGCCAAACAAAGATATTGGCTGTTCCACTCCAAATATTATGAGGGAGGTTCCTGAATTCAGCTTGCATTTGAGTATTCCATGTCTCTGACAGTGTGCATGCAATATCTATACAGTTCCAGCTCACCCTTACTTATGAGCATAACCTTAACTAAAAATACATAGAATAGAAAGTAATGCATTCAGCTGAAATTTGATGAAAACTACTAACTTGATGTATACATTATTTTACTCACCATATAATTTAGAGTAGTATGCAACTAATTTTATGTGTGCTACCAATGTTGGACAAGTTACTTCCAGTAACATCACCTTTTGTACGCAATGGAACATTAGCGTTTACAGAACGAAATAACCTTATTGGCTGTTCCACTCTAAACGTTGTGAGGTAGGTTCCTGAATTCAGCTTGCATTTGAGTATTCCACGGCTCTGAGTAGAAGAAATGCAATATCTATACAGTTCCAGCTGATCCTGAGTAGTTATGTACACATCCTTAACCAAAATACAAAGTAATGCATTCAGCTCTAACGAGTATAGATTGGAATTTTGCTGAAAACTACTATGTGCTAACTTGATGTAAACCTTATTATTTTACTTACCAGAGGATTAGAGTAGCATATAACCAATTTTATGATGTGCTACCAATGATCGAGAGGTGACTTTCAGTTTCATTAACTTTTGTACACAATGGAATATTTGCCTTTACAGAACTAAACAAAGATATTGGCTGTTCCACTCCAAATGTTGTGAGGTAGGTTCCTGAATTCAGCTTGCATTTGAGTATTCTATTGCTCTGTAGTATACATGCAATATCTACACAGTTCCAGCTGATCTTGAGTAGTTATGTACACATCATTAACCAAAATGCATAGAATAGAAAGTAATGCATTCAGCTCAGTAGAGTGAACAGTTGAATTTTGTACACAATGGAACATTAGCGTTTACAGTAACAAAGATATTGGCTGTTCCACTCTAAATATTATGAGGGAGGTTCCTGAATTCAGCTTGCCTTTCACTATTCCATTGCTCTGGGTAGAAGACATGCAATATCTATACAATTCCAGCTGATCCTGAGTAGTTATGTACACATCCTTAACCAAAATGCATAGAATACAAAGTAATGCATTCATCTCAATAGTGTGTACAGTTGAATTTTGCTGAAAACTACTGTGAGCTAACTTGATGTAAACATTATTTTACTTACCATATGATTTAGAACAGTATGCAACCAATTTTATCAGTGTGCTACCAATGACCGAGAGCTAACTTTCAGTTTCATTACCGTTTGTACACAATGGAACATTTGCGTTTACAGAACTAAACAAAGATATTGGTTGTGCCACTCTAAATATTATGAGGGAGGTTCCTGAATTCAGCTTGCTTTTCACTATTCCATTGCTCTGGGTAGAAGACATGCAATATCTATACAATTCCAGCTGATCCTGAGCAGTTATGTACAAATCCATATCTCAAAATGCATAGAATAGAAAATAATGCATTTAGCTCAATAGAGTGTAGAGTTGAATTTTGCTGAAAACTACTATATGTAAACCATGTTATTTTACTTGCCATATGATTTACAGTAGTATGCAACCAATTTTATCAGTGTGCTACAAATTTTCCAGGAGTTGCTTTCAGTAACTCACCTTTTGTACGCAATGGAACATTAGCGGTTACAGAACTAAACAAAGATATTGGCTGTTCCACTCCAAATATTATGAGGGAGGTTCCTGAATTCAGCTTGCATTTGAGTATTCCATGTCTCTGAAAGTCTGCATGCAATATCTATACAGTTCCAGCTCACCCTTACTTATGTGCATATCCTTAACTAAAAATACATAGAATAGAAAGTAATGCATTCAGCTGAAATTTGATGAAAACTACTATCTAACTTGATGTATACATTATTTTACTCACCATATAATTTAGAGTAGTATGCAACTAATTTTATGTGTGCGACCAATGTTGGACTAGTGACTTCCAGTAACATCACCTTTTGTACACAATGTAACATTAGCGTTTACAGAAATAAACAAATATACTGGCTGTTCCACTCTAAATGTTGTGAGGTAGATTCCTGAATTCAGCTTGCCTTTGACAATTCCATTGCACTGAGTAGAAAACATGCAATATCTATACAGTTCCAGCTGATCCTGAGTAGTTGTGTACACATCCATATCTCAAAATGCATAGTAAAAAAAGTCATGTCTTCAGCCCAGTAGTGTATATTTAAATTTTGCTGAAAACTACTGTGAGCTAACTTGATGTAAACATTATTTTACTTACCATATGATTTAGTGTAGTATGCAACCAATTTTATCAGTGTGCTACCAATATTCCAGGAGTTACTTTCAGTAGCTCACCTTTTGTACGCAATGGAACATTAGCGTTTACAGAACGAAATAACGATATTGGCTGTTCCACTCTAAATGTTGTGAGGTAGGTTCCTGAATTCAGCTTGCATTTGAGTATTCCATGGCTCTGAGCAGTATTCATGCAATATCTATACAGTTCCAGCTCACCCTGAGTAGTGATGCACACATCCTTAACTCAAAATGCATAGAATAGAAGGTAATGCATTCAGCTCAATCGAGTGTAGATTGAAATTTTGCTGAAAACTACTATGTGCTAACTTGATGTAAACCTTATTATTTTACTTACCAGACGATTAGAGTAGCATGCAACCAATTTTATGATGTGCTACCAATGATCGAGAGGAGACTTTCAGTTTCATTACCTTTTGTACACAATGGAACATTAGCGTTTACAGAACGAAATAACGATATTGGCTGTTCCACTCTAAATGTTGTGAGGTAGGTTCCTGAATTCAGCTTGCATTTGAGTATTCCATGGCTCTGAGCAGTATTCATGCAATATCTATACAGTTCCAGCCAAACAAAGATATTGGCTGTTCCACTCCAAATATTATGAGGGAGGTTCCTGAATTCAGCTTGCATTTGAGTATTCCATGTCTCTGAAAGTGTGCATGCAATATCTATACAGTTCCAGCTCACCCTTACTTATGTGCATATCCTTAACTAAAAATACATAGAATAGAAAGTAATGCATTCAGCTGAAATTTGATGAAAACTACTATCTAACTTGATGTATACATTATTTTACTCACCATATAATTTAGAGTAGTATGCAACTAATTTTATGTGTGCTACCAATGTTGGACAAGTTACTTCCAGTAACATCACCTTTTGTACACAATGGAACATTTGCGTTTACAGAACTAAACAAAGATATTGGCTTTTCCACTCTAAATGTTGTGAGGTAGGTTCCTGAATTCAGCTTGCATTTGAGTATTCTATTGCTCTAGTATACATGCAATATCTACACAGTTCCAGCTGATCCTGAGTAGTTATGTACAAATCCATATCTCAAAATGCATAGAATAGAAAATAATGCATTTAGCTCAATAGAGTGTAGAGTTGAATTTTGCTGAAAACTACTATATGTAAACCATGTTATTTTACTTGCCATATGATTTAGTGTAGAATGCAACCAATTTTATCAGTGTGCTACAAATTTTCCAGGAGTTGCTTTCAGTAACTCACCTTTTGTACGCAATGGAACATTAGCGTTTACAGAACTAAACAAAGATATTGGCTGTTCCACTCTAAACGTTGTGAGGTAGGTACCTGAATTCAGCTTGCATTTGAGTATTCCATGTCTCTGACAGTGTGCATGCAATATCTATACAGTTCCAGCTCACCCTTACTTATGAGCATAACCTTAACTAAAAATACATAGAATAGAAAGTAATGCAGTCAGCTGAAATTTGATGAAAACTACTAACTTGATGTATACATTATTTTACTCACCATATAATTTAGAGTAGTATGCAACTAATTTTATGTGTGCGACCAATGTTGGACTGGTTACTTCCAGTAACATCACCTTTTGTACACAATGGAACATTAGCGTTTACAGAAATAAACAAATATACTGGCTGTTCCACTCTAAATGTTGTGAGGTAGATTCCTGAATTCAGCTTGCCTTTGACAATTCCATTGCACTGAGTAGAAAACATGCAATATCTATACAGTTCCAGCTGATCCTGAGTAGTTGTGTACACATCCATATCTCAAAATGCATAGTAAAAAAAGTCATGTCTTCAGACCAGTAGTGTATATTTAAATTTTGCTGAAAACTACTGTGAGCTAACTTGATGTAAACATTATTTTACTTACCATATGATTTAGTGTAGTATGCAACCAATTTTATCAGTGTGCTACCAATATTCCAGGAGTTACTTTCAGTAGCTCACCTTTTGTACGCAATGGAACATTAGCGTTTACAGAACGAAATAACGATATTGGCTGTTCCACTCTAAATGTTGTGAGGTAGGTTCCTGAATTCAGCTTGCATTTGAGTATTCCATGGCTCTGAGCAGTATTCATGCAATATCTATAGTTCCAGCTCACCCTGAGTAGTGATGCACACATCCTTAACTCAAAATGCATAGAATAGAAGGTAAAGCATTCAGCTCAATCGAGTGTAGATTGAAATTTTGCTGAAAACTACTATGTGCTAACTTGATGTAAACCTTATTATTTTACTTACCAGACGATTAGAGTAGCATGCAACCAATTTTATGATGTGCTACCAATGATCGAGAGGTGACTTTCAGTTTCATTACCTTTTGTACACAATGGAACATTAGCGTTTACAGAACGAAATAACGATATTGGCTGTTCCACTCTAAATGTTGTGAGGTAGGTTCCTGAATTCAGCTTGCATTTGAGTATTCCATGGCTCTGAGCAGTATTCATGCAATATCTATACAGTTCCAGCCAAACAAAGATATTGGCTGTTCCACTCCAAATATTATGAGGGAGGTTCCTGAATTCAGCTTGCATTTGAGTATTCCATGTCTCTGAAAGTGTGCATGCAATATCTATACAGTTCCAGCTCACCCTTACTTATGTGCATATCCTTAACTAAAAATACATAGAATAGAAAGTAATGCATTCAACTGAAATTTGATGAAAACTACTATCTAACTTGATGTATACATTATTTTACTCACCATATAATTTAGAGTAGTATGCAAGTAATTTTATGTGTGCTACCAATGTTGGACTAGTTACTTCCAGTAACATCACCTTTTGTACACAATGGAACATTAGCGTTTACAGAACTAAACAAAGATATTGGCTTTTCCACTCTAAATGTTGTGAGGTAGGTTCCTGAATTCAGCTTGCATTTGAGTATTCTATTGCTCTGTAGTATACATGCAATATCTACACAGTTCCAGCTGATCCTGAGTAGTTATGTACAAATCCATATCTCAAAATGCATAGAATAGAAAATAATGCATTTAGCTCAATAGAGTGTAGAGTTGAATTTTGCTGAAAACTACTATGTGCTAACTTGATGTAAACCTTATTATTTTACTTACCAGAGGATTAGAGTAGCATATAACCAATTTTATGATGTGCTACCAATGATCGAGAGGTGACTTTCAGTTTCATTAACTTTTGTACACAATGGAATATTTGCCTTTACAGAACTAAACAAAGATATTGGCTGTTCCACTCCAAATGTTGTGAGGTAGGTTCCTGAATTCAGCTTGCATTTGAGTATTCTATTGCTCTGTAGTATACATGCAATATCTACACAGTTCCAGCTGATCTTGAGTAGTTATGTACACATCATTAACCAAAATGCATAGAATAGAAAGTAATGCATTCAGCTCAGTAGAGTGAACAGTTGAATTTTGTACACAATGGAACATTTGCCTTTACAGAACTAAACAAAGATATTGGCTGTTCCACTCCAAATATTATGAGGGAGGTTCCTGAATTTAGCTTGCATTTGAGTATTCCATGTCTCTGAAAGTCTGCATGCAATATCTATACAGTTCCAGCTCACCCTTACTTATGTGCATATCCTTAACTAAAAATACATAGAATAGAAAGTAATGCATTCAGCTGAAATTTGATGAAAACTACTATCTAACTTGATGTATACATTATTTTACTCACCATATAATTTAGAGTAGTATGCAACTAATTTTATGTGTGCGACCAATGTTGGACTAGTGACTTCCAGTAACATCACCTTTTGTACACAATGTAACATTAGCGTTTACAGAAATAAACAAATATACTGGCTGTTCCACTCTAAATGTTGTGAGGTAGATTCCTGAATTCAGCTTGCCTTTGACAATTCCATTGCACTGAGTAGAAAACATGCAATATCTATACAGTTCCAGCTGATCCTGAGTAGTTGTGTACACATCCATATCTCAAAATGCATAGTAAAAAAAGTCATGTCTTCAGACCAGTAGTGTATATTTAAATTTTGCTGAAAACTACTGTGAGCTAACTTGATGTAAACATTATTTTACTTACCATATGATTTAGTGTAGTATGCAACCAATTTTATCAGTGTGCTACCAATATTCCAGGAGTTACTTTCAGTAGCTCACCTTTTGTACGCAATGGAACATTAGCGTTTACAGAACGAAATAACGATATTGGCTGTTCCACTCTAAATGTTGTGAGGTAGGTTCCTGAATTCAGCTTGCATTTGAGTATTCCATGGCTCTGAGCAGTATTCATGCAATATCTATAGTTCCAGCTCACCCTGAGTAGTGATGCACACATCCTTAACTCAAAATGCATAGAATAGAAGGTAAAGCATTCAGCTCAATCGAGTGTAGATTGAAATTTTGCTGAAAACTACTATGTGCTAACTTGATGTAAACCTTATTATTTTACTTACCAGACGATTAGAGTAGCATGCAACCAATTTTATGATGTGCTACCAATGATCGAGAGGTGACTTTCAGTTTCATTACCTTTTGTACACAATGGAACATTAGCGTTTACAGAACGAAATAACGATATTGGCTGTTCCACTCTAAATGTTGTGAGGTAGGTTCCTGAATTCAGCTTGCATTTGAGTATTCCATGGCTCTGAGCAGTATTCATGCAATATCTATACAGTTCCAGCCAAACAAAGATATTGGCTGTTCCACTCCAAATATTATGAGGGAGGTTCCTGAATTCAGCTTGCATTTGAGTATTCCATGTCTCTGAAAGTGTGCATGCAATATCTATACAGTTCCAGCTCACCCTTACTTATGTGCATATCCTTAACTAAAAATACATAGAATAGAAAGTAATGCATTCAACTGAAATTTGATGAAAACTACTATCTAACTTGATGTATACATTATTTTACTCACCATATAATTTAGAGTAGTATGCAACTAATTTTATGTGTGCTACCAATGTTGGACAAGTTACTTCCAGTAACATCACCTTTTGTACACAATGGAACATTTGCGTTTACAGAACTAAACAAAGATATTGGCTTTTCCACTCTAAATGTTGTGAGGTAGGTTCCTGAATTCAGCTTGCATTTGAGTATTCTATTGCTCTAGTATACATGCAATATCTACACAGTTCCAGCTGATCCTGAGTAGTTATGTACAAATCCATATCTCAAAATGCATAGAATAGAAAATAATGCATTTAGCTCAATAGAGTGTAGAGTTGAATTTTGCTGAAAACTACTATATGTAAACCATGTTATTTTACTTGCCATATGATTTAGTGTAGAATGCAACCAATTTTATCAGTGTGCTACAAATTTTCCAGGAGTTGCTTTCAGTAACTCACCTTTTGTACGCAATGGAACATTAGCGTTTACAGAACTAAACAAAGATATTGGCTGTTCCACTCTAAACGTTGTGAGGTAGGTACCTGAATTCAGCTTGCATTTGAGTATTCCATGTCTCTGACAGTGTGCATGCAATATCTATACAGTTCCAGCTCACCCTTACTTATGAGCATAACCTTAACTAAAAATACATAGAATAGAAAGTAATGCAGTCAGCTGAAATTTGATGAAAACTACTAACTTGATGTATACATTATTTTACTCACCATATAATTTAGAGTAGTATGCAACTAATTTTATGTGTGCGACCAATGTTGGACTGGTTACTTCCAGTAACATCACCTTTTGTACACAATGGAACATTAGCGTTTACAGAAATAAACAAATATACTGGCTGTTCCACTCTAAATGTTGTGAGGTAGATTCCTGAATTCAGCTTGCCTTTGACAATTCCATTGCACTGAGTAGAAAACATGCAATATCTATACAGTTCCAGCTGATCCTGAGTAGTTGTGTACACATCCATATCTCAAAATGCATAGTAAAAAAAGTCATGTCTTCAGACCAGTAGTGTATATTTAAATTTTGCTGAAAACTACTGTGAGCTAACTTGATGTAAACATTATTTTACTTACCATATGATTTAGTGTAGTATGCAACCAATTTTATCAGTGTGCTACCAATATTCCAGGAGTTACTTTCAGTAGCTCACCTTTTGTACGCAATGGAACATTAGCGTTTACAGAACGAAATAACGATATTGGCTGTTCCACTCTAAATGTTGTGAGGTAGGTTCCTGAATTCAGCTTGCATTTGAGTATTCCATGGCTCTGAGCAGTATTCATGCAATATCTATAGTTCCAGCTCACCCTGAGTAGTGATGCACACATCCTTAACTCAAAATGCATAGAATAGAAGGTAAAGCATTCAGCTCAATCGAGTGTAGATTGAAATTTTGCTGAAAACTACTATGTGCTAACTTGATGTAAACCTTATTATTTTACTTACCAGACGATTAGAGTAGCATGCAACCAATTTTATGATGTGCTACCAATGATCGAGAGGTGACTTTCAGTTTCATTACCTTTTGTACACAATGGAACATTAGCGTTTACAGAACGAAATAACGATATTGGCTGTTCCACTCTAAATGTTGTGAGGTAGGTTCCTGAATTCAGCTTGCATTTGAGTATTCCATGGCTCTGAGCAGTATTCATGCAATATCTATACAGTTCCAGCCAAACAAAGATATTGGCTGTTCCACTCCAAATATTATGAGGGAGGTTCCTGAATTCAGCTTGCATTTGAGTATTCCATGTCTCTGAAAGTGTGCATGCAATATCTATACAGTTCCAGCTCACCCTTACTTATGTGCATATCCTTAACTAAAAATACATAGAATAGAAAGTAATGCATTCAACTGAAATTTGATGAAAACTACTATCTAACTTGATGTATACATTATTTTACTCACCATATAATTTAGAGTAGTATGCAAGTAATTTTATGTGTGCTACCAATGTTGGACTAGTTACTTCCAGTAACATCACCTTTTGTACACAATGGAACATTAGCGTTTACAGAACTAAACAAAGATATTGGCTTTTCCACTCTAAATGTTGTGAGGTAGGTTCCTGAATTCAGCTTGCATTTGAGTATTCTATTGCTCTGTAGTATACATGCAATATCTACACAGTTCCAGCTGATCCTGAGTAGTTATGTACAAATCCATATCTCAAAATGCATAGAATAGAAAATAATGCATTTAGCTCAATAGAGTGTAGAGTTGAATTTTGCTGAAAACTACTATGTGCTAACTTGATGTAAACCTTATTATTTTACTTACCAGAGGATTAGAGTAGCATATAACCAATTTTATGATGTGCTACCAATGATCGAGAGGTGACTTTCAGTTTCATTAACTTTTGTACACAATGGAATATTTGCCTTTACAGAACTAAACAAAGATATTGGCTGTTCCACTCCAAATGTTGTGAGGTAGGTTCCTGAATTCAGCTTGCATTTGAGTATTCTATTGCTCTGTAGTATACATGCAATATCTACACAGTTCCAGCTGATCTTGAGTAGTTATGTACACATCATTAACCAAAATGCATAGAATAGAAAGTAATGCATTCAGCTCAGTAGAGTGAACAGTTGAATTTTGTACACAATGGAACATTTGCCTTTACAGAACTAAACAAAGATATTGGCTGTTCCACTCCAAATATTATGAGGGAGGTTCCTGAATTTAGCTTGCATTTGAGTATTCCATGTCTCTGAAAGTCTGCATGCAATATCTATACAGTTCCAGCTCACCCTTACTTATGTGCATATCCTTAACTAAAAATACATAGAATAGAAAGTAATGCATTCAGCTGAAATTTGATGAAAACTACTATCTAACTTGATGTATACATTATTTTACTCACCATATAATTTAGAGTAGTATGCAACTAATTTTATGTGTGCGACCAATGTTGGACTAGTGACTTCCAGTAACATCACCTTTTGTACACAATGTAACATTAGCGTTTACAGAAATAAACAAATATACTGGCTGTTCCACTCTAAATGTTGTGAGGTAGATTCCTGAATTCAGCTTGCCTTTGACAATTCCATTGCACTGAGTAGAAAACATGCAATATCTATACAGTTCCAGCTGATCCTGAGTAGTTGTGTACACATCCATATCTCAAAATGCATAGTAAAAAAAGTCATGTCTTCAGACCAGTAGTGTATATTTAAATTTTGCTGAAAACTACTGTGAGCTAACTTGATGTAAACATTATTTTACTTACCATATGATTTAGTGTAGTATGCAACCAATTTTATCAGTGTGCTACCAATATTCCAGGAGTTACTTTCAGTAGCTCACCTTTTGTACGCAATGGAACATTAGCGTTTACAGAACGAAATAACGATATTGGCTGTTCCACTCTAAATGTTGTGAGGTAGGTTCCTGAATTCAGCTTGCATTTGAGTATTCCATGGCTCTGAGCAGTATTCATGCAATATCTATAGTTCCAGCTCACCCTGAGTAGTGATGCACACATCCTTAACTCAAAATGCATAGAATAGAAGGTAAAGCATTCAGCTCAATCGAGTGTAGATTGAAATTTTGCTGAAAACTACTATGTGCTAACTTGATGTAAACCTTATTATTTTACTTACCAGACGATTAGAGTAGCATGCAACCAATTTTATGATGTGCTACCAATGATCGAGAGGTGACTTTCAGTTTCATTACCTTTTGTACACAATGGAACATTAGCGTTTACAGAACGAAATAACGATATTGGCTGTTCCACTCTAAATGTTGTGAGGTAGGTTCCTGAATTCAGCTTGCATTTGAGTATTCCATGGCTCTGAGCAGTATTCATGCAATATCTATACAGTTCCAGCCAAACAAAGATATTGGCTGTTCCACTCCAAATATTATGAGGGAGGTTCCTGAATTCAGCTTGCATTTGAGTATTCCATGTCTCTGAAAGTGTGCATGCAATATCTATACAGTTCCAGCTCACCCTTACTTATGTGCATATCCTTAACTAAAAATACATAGAATAGAAAGTAATGCATTCAACTGAAATTTGATGAAAACTACTATCTAACTTGATGTATACATTATTTTACTCACCATATAATTTAGAGTAGTATGCAAGTAATTTTATGTGTGCTACCAATGTTGGACTAGTTACTTCCAGTAACATCACCTTTTGTACACAATGGAACATTAGCGTTTACAGAACTAAACAAAGATATTGGCTTTTCCACTCTAAATGTTGTGAGGTAGGTTCCTGAATTCAGCTTGCATTTGAGTATTCTATTGCTCTGTAGTATACATGCAATATCTACACAGTTCCAGCTGATCCTGAGTAGTTATGTACAAATCCATATCTCAAAATGCATAGAATAGAAAATAATGCATTTAGCTCAATAGAGTGTAGAGTTGAATTTTGCTGAAAACTACTATGTGCTAACTTGATGTAAACCTTATTATTTTACTTACCAGAGGATTAGAGTAGCATATAACCAATTTTATGATGTGCTACCAATGATCGAGAGGTGACTTTCAGTTTCATTAACTTTTGTACACAATGGAATATTTGCCTTTACAGAACTAAACAAAGATATTGGCTGTTCCACTCCAAATGTTGTGAGGTAGGTTCCTGAATTCAGCTTGCATTTGAGTATTCTATTGCTCTGTAGTATACATGCAATATCTACACAGTTCCAGCTGATCTTGAGTAGTTATGTACACATCATTAACCAAAATGCATAGAATAGAAAGTAATGCATTCAGCTCAGTAGAGTGAACAGTTGAATTTTGTACACAATGGAACATTAGCGTTTACAGTAACAAAGATATTGGCTGTTCCACTCTAAATATTATGAGGGAGGTTCCTGAATTCAGCTTGCCTTTCACTATTCCATTGCTCTGGGTAGAAGACATGCAATATCTATACAATTCCAGCTGATCCTGAGTAGTTATGTACACATCCTTAACCAAAATGCATAGAATACAAAGTAATGCATTCATCTCAATAGTGTGTACAGTTGAATTTTGCTGAAAACTACTGTGAGCTAACTTGATGTAAACATTATTTTACTTACCATATGATTTAGAACAGTATGCAACCAATTTTATCAGTGTGCTACCAATGACCGAGAGCTAACTTTCAGTTTCATTACCGTTTGTACACAATGGAACATTTGCGTTTACAGAACTAAACAAAGATATTGGTTGTGCCACTCTAAATATTATGAGGGAGGTTCCTGAATTCAGCTTGCTTTTCACTATTCCATTGCTCTGGGTAGAAGACATGCAATATCTATACAATTCCAGCTGATCCTGAGCAGTTATGTACAAATCCATATCTCAAAATGCATAGAATAGAAAATAATGCATTTAGCTCAATAGAGTGTAGAGTTGAATTTTGCTGAAAACTACTATATGTAAACCATGTTATTTTACTTGCCATATGATTTACAGTAGTATGCAACCAATTTTATCAGTGTGCTACAAATTTTCCAGGAGTTGCTTTCAGTAACTCACCTTTTGTACGCAATGGAACATTAGCGGTTACAGAACTAAACAAAGATATTGGCTGTTCCACTCCAAATATTATGAGGGAGGTTCCTGTATTCAGCTTGCATTTGAGTATTCCATGTCTCTGAAAGTCTGCATGCAATATCTATACAGTTCCAGCTCACCCTTACTTATGTGCATATCCTTAACTAAAAATACATAGAATAGAAAGTAATGCATTCAGCTGAAATTTGATGAAAACTACTATCTAACTTGATGTATACATTATTTTACTCACCATATAATTTAGAGTAGTATGCAACTAATTTTATGTGTGCGACCAATGTTGGACTAGTGACTTCCAGTAACATCACCTTTTGTACACAATGTAACATTAGCGTTTACAGAAATAAACAAATATACTGGCTGTTCCACTCTAAATGTTGTGAGGTAGATTCCTGAATTCAGCTTGCCTTTGACAATTCCATTGCACTGAGTAGAAAACATGCAATATCTATACAGTTCCAGCTGATCCTGAGTAGTTGTGTACACATCCATATCTCAAAATGCATAGTAAAAAAAGTCATGTCTTCAGCCCAGTAGTGTATATTTAAATTTTGCTGAAAACTACTGTGAGCTAACTTGATGTAAACATTATTTTACTTACCATATGATTTAGTGTAGTATGCAACCAATTTTATCAGTGTGCTACCAATATTCCAGGAGTTACTTTCAGTAGCTCACCTTTTGTACGCAATGGAACATTAGCGTTTACAGAACGAAATAACGATATTGGCTGTTCCACTCTAAATGTTGTGAGGTAGGTTCCTGAATTCAGCTTGCATTTGAGTATTCCATGGCTCTGAGCAGTATTCATGCAATATCTATACAGTTCCAGCTCACCCTGAGTAGTGATGCACACATCCTTAACTCAAAATGCATAGAATAGAAGGTAATGCATTCAGCTCAATCGAGTGTAGATTGAAATTTTGCTGAAAACTACTATGTGCTAACTTGATGTAAACCTTATTATTTTACTTACCAGACGATTAGAGTAGCATGCAACCAATTTTATGATGTGCTACCAATGATCGAGAGGAGACTTTCAGTTTCATTACCTTTTGTACACAATGGAACATTAGCGTTTACAGAACGAAATAACGATATTGGCTGTTCCACTCTAAATGTTGTGAGGTAGGTTCCTGAATTCAGCTTGCATTTGAGTATTCCATGGCTCTGAGCAGTATTCATGCAATATCTATACAGTTCCAGCCAAACAAAGATATTGGCTGTTCCACTCCAAATATTATGAGGGAGGTTCCTGAATTCAGCTTGCATTTGAGTATTCCATGTCTCTGAAAGTCTGCATGCAATATCTATACAGTTCCAGCTCACCCTTACTTATGTGCATATCCTTAACTAAAAATACATAGAATAGAAAGTAATGCATTCAGCTGAAATTTGATGAAAACTACTATCTAACTTGATGTATACATTATTTTACTCACCATATAATTTAGAGTAGTATGCAACTAATTTTATGTGTGCTACCAATGTTGGACAAGTTACTTCCAGTAACATCACCTTTTGTACACAATGGAACATTTGCGTTTACAGAACTAAACAAAGATATTGGCTTTTCCACTCTAAATGTTGTGAGGTAGGTTCCTGAATTCAGCTTGCATTTGAGTATTCTATTGCTCTAGTATACATGCAATATCTACACAGTTCCAGCTGATCCTGAGTAGTTATGTACAAATCCATATCTCAAAATGCATAGAATAGAAAATAATGCATTTAGCTCAATAGAGTGTAGAGTTGAATTTTGCTGAAAACTACTATATGTAAACCATGTTATTTTACTTGCCATATGATTTAGTGTAGAATGCAACCAATTTTATCAGTGTGCTACAAATTTTCCAGGAGTTGCTTTCAGTAACTCACCTTTTGTACGCAATGGAACATTAGCGTTTACAGAACTAAACAAAGATATTGGCTGTTCCACTCTAAACGTTGTGAGGTAGGTACCTGAATTCAGCTTGCATTTGAGTATTCCATGTCTCTGACAGTGTGCATGCAATATCTATACAGTTCCAGCTCACCCTTACTTATGAGCATAACCTTAACTAAAAATACATAGAATAGAAAGTAATGCAGTCAGCTGAAATTTGATGAAAACTACTAACTTGATGTATACATTATTTTACTCACCATATAATTTAGAGTAGTATGCAACTAATTTTATGTGTGCGACCAATGTTGGACTGGTTACTTCCAGTAACATCACCTTTTGTACACAATGGAACATTAGCGTTTACAGAAATAAACAGATATACTGGCTGTTCCACTCTAAATGTTGTGGGGTAGGTTCCTGAATTCTGCTTGCATTTGAGTATTCCACGGCTCTGAGTAGAAGAAATGCAATATCTATACAGTTCCAGCTGATCCTGAGTAGTTATGTACACATCCTTAACCAAAATACAAAGTAATGCATTCAGCTCAAACGAGTATAGATTGGAATTTTGCTGAAAACTACTATGTGCTAACTTGATGTAAACCTTATTATTTTACTTGCCAGAGGATTAGAGTAGCATATAACCAATTTTATGATGTGCTACCAATGATCGAGAGGTGACTTTCAGTTTCATTACCTTTTGTACACAATGGAACATTAGCGTTTACAGAACGAAATAACGATATTGGCTGTTCCACTCTAAATGTTGTGAAGTAGGTTCCTGAATTCAGCTTGCATTTGAGTATTCCATGGCTCTGAGCAGTATTCATGCAATATCTATACAGTTCCAGCCAAACAAAGATATTGGCTGTTCCACTCCAAATATTATGAGGGAGGTTCCTGAATTCAGCTTGCATTTGAG
This sequence comes from Hemitrygon akajei, assembly GCF_048418815.1. NCBI lineage: Eukaryota > Metazoa > Chordata > Chondrichthyes > Myliobatiformes > Dasyatidae > Hemitrygon > Hemitrygon akajei. The sequence goes on along the minus strand of NC_133148.1, from coordinate 5,790,148 downwards.
TATTCCATGGCTCTGAGCAGTATTCATGCAATATCTATACAGTTCCAGCTCACCCTGAGTAGTGATGCACACATCCTTAACTCAAAATGCATAGAATAGAAGGTATTGCATTCAGCTCAATCGAGTGTAGATTGAAATTTTGCTGAAAACTACTATGTGCTAACTTGATGTAAACCTTATTATTTTACTTACCAGACGATTAGAGTAGCATGCAACCAATTTTATGATGTGCTACCAATGATCGAGAGGTGACTTTCAGTTTCATTACCTTTTGTACACAATGGAACATTAGCGTTTACAGAACGAAATAACGATATTGGCTGTTCCACTCTAAATGTTGTGAGGTAGGTTCCTGAATTCAGCTTGCATTTGAGTATTCCATGGCTCTGAGCAGTATTCATGCAATATCTATACAGTTCCAGCCAAACAAAGATATTGGCTGTTCCACTCCAAATATTATGAGGGAGGTTCCTGAATTCAGCTTGCATTTGAGTATTCCATGTCTCTGACAGTGTGCATGCAATATCTATACAGTTCCAGCTCACCCTTACTTATGAGCATAACCTTAACTAAAAATACATAGAATAGAAAGTAATGCATTCAGCTGAAATTTGATGAAAACTACTAACTTGATGTATACATTATTTTACTCACCATATAATTTAGAGTAGTATGCAACTAATTTTATGTGTGCTACCAATGTTGGACAAGTTACTTCCAGTAACATCACCTTTTGTACGCAATGGAACATTAGCGTTTACAGAACGAAATAACCTTATTGGCTGTTCCACTCTAAACGTTGTGAGGTAGGTTCCTGAATTCAGCTTGCATTTGAGTATTCCACGGCTCTGAGTAGAAGAAATGCAATATCTATACAGTTCCAGCTGATCCTGAGTAGTTATGTACACATCCTTAACCAAAATACAAAGTAATGCATTCAGCTCTAACGAGTATAGATTGGAATTTTGCTGAAAACTACTATGTGCTAACTTGATGTAAACCTTATTATTTTACTTACCAGAGGATTAGAGTAGCATATAACCAATTTTATGATGTGCTACCAATGATCGAGAGGTGACTTTCAGTTTCATTAACTTTTGTACACAATGGAATATTTGCCTTTACAGAACTAAACAAAGATATTGGCTGTTCCACTCCAAATGTTGTGAGGTAGGTTCCTGAATTCAGCTTGCATTTGAGTATTCTATTGCTCTGTAGTATACATGCAATATCTACACAGTTCCAGCTGATCTTGAGTAGTTATGTACACATCATTAACCAAAATGCATAGAATAGAAAGTAATGCATTCAGCTCAGTAGAGTGAACAGTTGAATTTTGTACACAATGGAACATTAGCGTTTACAGTAACAAAGATATTGGCTGTTCCACTCTAAATATTATGAGGGAGGTTCCTGAATTCAGCTTGCCTTTCACTATTCCATTGCTCTGGGTAGAAGACATGCAATATCTATACAATTCCAGCTGATCCTGAGTAGTTATGTACACATCCTTAACCAAAATGCATAGAATACAAAGTAATGCATTCATCTCAATAGTGTGTACAGTTGAATTTTGCTGAAAACTACTGTGAGCTAACTTGATGTAAACATTATTTTACTTACCATATGATTTAGAACAGTATGCAACCAATTTTATCAGTGTGCTACCAATGACCGAGAGCTAACTTTCAGTTTCATTACCGTTTGTACACAATGGAACATTTGCGTTTACAGAACTAAACAAAGATATTGGTTGTGCCACTCTAAATATTATGAGGGAGGTTCCTGAATTCAGCTTGCTTTTCACTATTCCATTGCTCTGGGTAGAAGACATGCAATATCTATACAATTCCAGCTGATCCTGAGCAGTTATGTACAAATCCATATCTCAAAATGCATAGAATAGAAAATAATGCATTTAGCTCAATAGAGTGTAGAGTTGAATTTTGCTGAAAACTACTATATGTAAACCATGTTATTTTACTTGCCATATGATTTACAGTAGTATGCAACCAATTTTATCAGTGTGCTACAAATTTTCCAGGAGTTGCTTTCAGTAACTCACCTTTTGTACGCAATGGAACATTAGCGGTTACAGAACTAAACAAAGATATTGGCTGTTCCACTCCAAATATTATGAGGGAGGTTCCTGAATTCAGCTTGCATTTGAGTATTCCATGTCTCTGAAAGTCTGCATGCAATATCTATACAGTTCCAGCTCACCCTTACTTATGTGCATATCCTTAACTAAAAATACATAGAATAGAAAGTAATGCATTCAGCTGAAATTTGATGAAAACTACTATCTAACTTGATGTATACATTATTTTACTCACCATATAATTTAGAGTAGTATGCAACTAATTTTATGTGTGCGACCAATGTTGGACTAGTGACTTCCAGTAACATCACCTTTTGTACACAATGTAACATTAGCGTTTACAGAAATAAACAAATATACTGGCTGTTCCACTCTAAATGTTGTGAGGTAGATTCCTGAATTCAGCTTGCCTTTGACAATTCCATTGCACTGAGTAGAAAACATGCAATATCTATACAGTTCCAGCTGATCCTGAGTAGTTGTGTACACATCCATATCTCAAAATGCATAGTAAAAAAAGTCATGTCTTCAGCCCAGTAGTGTATATTTAAATTTTGCTGAAAACTACTGTGAGCTAACTTGATGTAAACATTATTTTACTTACCATATGATTTAGTGTAGTATGCAACCAATTTTATCAGTGTGCTACCAATATTCCAGGAGTTACTTTCAGTAGCTCACCTTTTGTACGCAATGGAACATTAGCGTTTACAGAACGAAATAACGATATTGGCTGTTCCACTCTAAATGTTGTGAGGTAGGTTCCTGAATTCAGCTTGCATTTGAGTATTCCATGGCTCTGAGCAGTATTCATGCAATATCTATACAGTTCCAGCTCACCCTGAGTAGTGATGCACACATCCTTAACTCAAAATGCATAGAATAGAAGGTAATGCATTCAGCTCAATCGAGTGTAGATTGAAATTTTGCTGAAAACTACTATGTGCTAACTTGATGTAAACCTTATTATTTTACTTACCAGACGATTAGAGTAGCATGCAACCAATTTTATGATGTGCTACCAATGATCGAGAGGAGACTTTCAGTTTCATTACCTTTTGTACACAATGGAACATTAGCGTTTACAGAACGAAATAACGATATTGGCTGTTCCACTCTAAATGTTGTGAGGTAGGTTCCTGAATTCAGCTTGCATTTGAGTATTCCATGGCTCTGAGCAGTATTCATGCAATATCTATACAGTTCCAGCCAAACAAAGATATTGGCTGTTCCACTCCAAATATTATGAGGGAGGTTCCTGAATTCAGCTTGCATTTGAGTATTCCATGTCTCTGAAAGTCTGCATGCAATATCTATACAGTTCCAGCTCACCCTTACTTATGTGCATATCCTTAACTAAAAATACATAGAATAGAAAGTAATGCATTCAGCTGAAATTTGATGAAAACTACTATCTAACTTGATGTATACATTATTTTACTCACCATATAATTTAGAGTAGTATGCAACTAATTTTATGTGTGCTACCAATGTTGGACAAGTTACTTCCAGTAACATCACCTTTTGTACACAATGGAACATTTGCGTTTACAGAACTAAACAAAGATATTGGCTTTTCCACTCTAAATGTTGTGAGGTAGGTTCCTGAATTCAGCTTGCATTTGAGTATTCTATTGCTCTAGTATACATGCAATATCTACACAGTTCCAGCTGATCCTGAGTAGTTATGTACAAATCCATATCTCAAAATGCATAGAATAGAAAATAATGCATTTAGCTCAATAGAGTGTAGAGTTGAATTTTGCTGAAAACTACTATATGTAAACCATGTTATTTTACTTGCCATATGATTTAGTGTAGAATGCAACCAATTTTATCAGTGTGCTACAAATTTTCCAGGAGTTGCTTTCAGTAACTCACCTTTTGTACGCAATGGAACATTAGCGTTTACAGAACTAAACAAAGATATTGGCTGTTCCACTCTAAACGTTGTGAGGTAGGTACCTGAATTCAGCTTGCATTTGAGTATTCCATGTCTCTGACAGTGTGCATGCAATATCTATACAGTTCCAGCTCACCCTTACTTATGAGCATAACCTTAACTAAAAATACATAGAATAGAAAGTAATGCAGTCAGCTGAAATTTGATGAAAACTACTAACTTGATGTATACATTATTTTACTCACCATATAATTTAGAGTAGTATGCAACTAATTTTATGTGTGCGACCAATGTTGGACTGGTTACTTCCAGTAACATCACCTTTTGTACACAATGGAACATTAGCGTTTACAGAAATAAACAAATATACTGGCTGTTCCACTCTAAATGTTGTGAGGTAGATTCCTGAATTCAGCTTGCCTTTGACAATTCCATTGCACTGAGTAGAAAACATGCAATATCTATACAGTTCCAGCTGATCCTGAGTAGTTGTGTACACATCCATATCTCAAAATGCATAGTAAAAAAAGTCATGTCTTCAGACCAGTAGTGTATATTTAAATTTTGCTGAAAACTACTGTGAGCTAACTTGATGTAAACATTATTTTACTTACCATATGATTTAGTGTAGTATGCAACCAATTTTATCAGTGTGCTACCAATATTCCAGGAGTTACTTTCAGTAGCTCACCTTTTGTACGCAATGGAACATTAGCGTTTACAGAACGAAATAACGATATTGGCTGTTCCACTCTAAATGTTGTGAGGTAGGTTCCTGAATTCAGCTTGCATTTGAGTATTCCATGGCTCTGAGCAGTATTCATGCAATATCTATAGTTCCAGCTCACCCTGAGTAGTGATGCACACATCCTTAACTCAAAATGCATAGAATAGAAGGTAAAGCATTCAGCTCAATCGAGTGTAGATTGAAATTTTGCTGAAAACTACTATGTGCTAACTTGATGTAAACCTTATTATTTTACTTACCAGACGATTAGAGTAGCATGCAACCAATTTTATGATGTGCTACCAATGATCGAGAGGTGACTTTCAGTTTCATTACCTTTTGTACACAATGGAACATTAGCGTTTACAGAACGAAATAACGATATTGGCTGTTCCACTCTAAATGTTGTGAGGTAGGTTCCTGAATTCAGCTTGCATTTGAGTATTCCATGGCTCTGAGCAGTATTCATGCAATATCTATACAGTTCCAGCCAAACAAAGATATTGGCTGTTCCACTCCAAATATTATGAGGGAGGTTCCTGAATTCAGCTTGCATTTGAGTATTCCATGTCTCTGAAAGTGTGCATGCAATATCTATACAGTTCCAGCTCACCCTTACTTATGTGCATATCCTTAACTAAAAATACATAGAATAGAAAGTAATGCATTCAACTGAAATTTGATGAAAACTACTATCTAACTTGATGTATACATTATTTTACTCACCATATAATTTAGAGTAGTATGCAAGTAATTTTATGTGTGCTACCAATGTTGGACTAGTTACTTCCAGTAACATCACCTTTTGTACACAATGGAACATTAGCGTTTACAGAACTAAACAAAGATATTGGCTTTTCCACTCTAAATGTTGTGAGGTAGGTTCCTGAATTCAGCTTGCATTTGAGTATTCTATTGCTCTGTAGTATACATGCAATATCTACACAGTTCCAGCTGATCCTGAGTAGTTATGTACAAATCCATATCTCAAAATGCATAGAATAGAAAATAATGCATTTAGCTCAATAGAGTGTAGAGTTGAATTTTGCTGAAAACTACTATGTGCTAACTTGATGTAAACCTTATTATTTTACTTACCAGAGGATTAGAGTAGCATATAACCAATTTTATGATGTGCTACCAATGATCGAGAGGTGACTTTCAGTTTCATTAACTTTTGTACACAATGGAATATTTGCCTTTACAGAACTAAACAAAGATATTGGCTGTTCCACTCCAAATGTTGTGAGGTAGGTTCCTGAATTCAGCTTGCATTTGAGTATTCTATTGCTCTGTAGTATACATGCAATATCTACACAGTTCCAGCTGATCTTGAGTAGTTATGTACACATCATTAACCAAAATGCATAGAATAGAAAGTAATGCATTCAGCTCAGTAGAGTGAACAGTTGAATTTTGTACACAATGGAACATTTGCCTTTACAGAACTAAACAAAGATATTGGCTGTTCCACTCTAAATATTATGAGGGAGGTTCCTGAATTCAGCTTGCCTTTCACTATTCCATTGCTCTGGGTAGAAGACATGCAATATCTATACAATTCCAGCTGATCCTGAGTAGTTATGTACACATCCTTAACCAAAATGCATAGAATACAAAGTAATGCATTCATCTCAATAGTGTGTACAGTTGAATTTTGCTGAAAACTACTGTGAGCTAACTTGATGTAAACATTATTTTACTTACCATATGATTTAGAACAGTATGCAACCAATTTTATCAGTGTGCTACCAATGACCGAGAGCTAACTTTCAGTTTCATTACCGTTTGTACACAATGGAACATTTGCGTTTACAGAACTAAACAAAGATATTGGTTGTGCCACTCTAAATATTATGAGGGAGGTTCCTGAATTCAGCTTGCTTTTCACTATTCCATTGCTCTGGGTAGAAGACATGCAATATCTATACAATTCCAGCTGATCCTGAGCAGTTATGTACAAATCCATATCTCAAAATGCATAGAATAGAAAATAATGCATTTAGCTCAATAGAGTGTAGAGTTGAATTTTGCTGAAAACTACTATATGTAAACCATGTTATTTTACTTGCCATATGATTTACAGTAGTATGCAACCAATTTTATCAGTGTGCTACAAATTTTCCAGGAGTTGCTTTCAGTAACTCACCTTTTGTACGCAATGGAACATTAGCGGTTACAGAACTAAACAAAGATATTGGCTGTTCCACTCCAAATATTATGAGGGAGGTTCCTGAATTCAGCTTGCATTTGAGTATTCCATGTCTCTGAAAGTCTGCATGCAATATCTATACAGTTCCAGCTCACCCTTACTTATGTGCATATCCTTAACTAAAAATACATAGAATAGAAAGTAATGCATTCAGCTGAAATTTGATGAAAACTACTATCTAACTTGATGTATACATTATTTTACTCACCATATAATTTAGAGTAGTATGCAACTAATTTTATGTGTGCGACCAATGTTGGACTAGTGACTTCCAGTAACATCACCTTTTGTACACAATGTAACATTAGCGTTTACAGAAATAAACAAATATACTGGCTGTTCCACTCTAAATGTTGTGAGGTAGATTCCTGAATTCAGCTTGCCTTTGACAATTCCATTGCACTGAGTAGAAAACATGCAATATCTATACAGTTCCAGCTGATCCTGAGTAGTTGTGTACACATCCATATCTCAAAATGCATAGTAAAAAAAGTCATGTCTTCAGCCCAGTAGTGTATATTTAAATTTTGCTGAAAACTACTGTGAGCTAACTTGATGTAAACATTATTTTACTTACCATATGATTTAGTGTAGTATGCAACCAATTTTATCAGTGTGCTACCAATATTCCAGGAGTTACTTTCAGTAGCTCACCTTTTGTACGCAATGGAACATTAGCGTTTACAGAACGAAATAACGATATTGGCTGTTCCACTCTAAATGTTGTGAGGTAGGTTCCTGAATTCAGCTTGCATTTGAGTATTCCATGGCTCTGAGCAGTATTCATGCAATATCTATAGTTCCAGCTCACCCTGAGTAGTGATGCACACATCCTTAACTCAAAATGCATAGAATAGAAGGTAAAGCATTCAGCTCAATCGAGTGTAGATTGAAATTTTGCTGAAAACTACTATGTGCTAACTTGATGTAAACCTTATTATTTTACTTACCAGACGATTAGAGTAGCATGCAACCAATTTTATGATGTGCTACCAATGATCGAGAGGTGACTTTCAGTTTCATTACCTTTTGTACACAATGGAACATTAGCGTTTACAGAACGAAATAACGATATTGGCTGTTCCACTCTAAATGTTGTGAGGTAGGTTCCTGAATTCAGCTTGCATTTGAGTATTCCATGGCTCTGAGCAGTATTCATGCAATATCTATACAGTTCCAGCCAAACAAAGATATTGGCTGTTCCACTCCAAATATTATGAGGGAGGTTCCTGAATTCAGCTTGCATTTGAGTATTCCATGTCTCTGAAAGTGTGCATGCAATATCTATACAGTTCCAGCTCACCCTTACTTATGTGCATATCCTTAACTAAAAATACATAGAATAGAAAGTAATGCATTCAACTGAAATTTGATGAAAACTACTATCTAACTTGATGTATACATTATTTTACTCACCATATAATTTAGAGTAGTATGCAAGTAATTTTATGTGTGCTACCAATGTTGGACTAGTTACTTCCAGTAACATCACCTTTTGTACACAATGGAACATTAGCGTTTACAGAACTAAACAAAGATATTGGCTTTTCCACTCTAAATGTTGTGAGGTAGGTTCCTGAATTCAGCTTGCATTTGAGTATTCTATTGCTCTGTAGTATACATGCAATATCTACACAGTTCCAGCTGATCCTGAGTAGTTATGTACAAATCCATATCTCAAAATGCATAGAATAGAAAATAATGCATTTAGCTCAATAGAGTGTAGAGTTGAATTTTGCTGAAAACTACTATGTGCTAACTTGATGTAAACCTTATTATTTTACTTACCAGAGGATTAGAGTAGCATATAACCAATTTTATGATGTGCTACCAATGATCGAGAGGTGACTTTCAGTTTCATTAACTTTTGTACACAATGGAATATTTGCCTTTACAGAACTAAACAAAGATATTGGCTGTTCCACTCCAAATGTTGTGAGGTAGGTTCCTGAATTCAGCTTGCATTTGAGTATTCTATTGCTCTGTAGTATACATGCAATATCTACACAGTTCCAGCTGATCTTGAGTAGTTATGTACACATCATTAACCAAAATGCATAGAATAGAAAGTAATGCATTCAGCTCAGTAGAGTGAACAGTTGAATTTTGTACACAATGGAACATTTGCCTTTACAGAACTAAACAAAGATATTGGCTGTTCCACTCTAAATATTATGAGGGAGGTTCCTGAATTCAGCTTGCCTTTCACTATTCCATTGCTCTGGGTAGAAGACATGCAATATCTATACAATTCCAGCTGATCCTGAGTAGTTATGTACACATCCTTAACCAAAATGCATAGAATACAAAGTAATGCATTCATCTCAATAGTGTGTACAGTTGAATTTTGCTGAAAACTACTGTGAGCTAACTTGATGTAAACATTATTTTACTTACCATATGATTTAGAACAGTATGCAACCAATTTTATCAGTGTGCTACCAATGACCGAGAGCTAACTTTCAGTTTCATTACCGTTTGTACACAATGGAACATTTGCGTTTACAGAACTAAACAAAGATATTGGTTGTGCCACTCTAAATATTATGAGGGAGGTTCCTGAATTCAGCTTGCTTTTCACTATTCCATTGCTCTGGGTAGAAGACATGCAATATCTATACAATTCCAGCTGATCCTGAGCAGTTATGTACAAATCCATATCTCAAAATGCATAGAATAGAAAATAATGCATTTAGCTCAATAGAGTGTAGAGTTGAATTTTGCTGAAAACTACTATATGTAAACCATGTTATTTTACTTGCCATATGATTTACAGTAGTATGCAACCAATTTTATCAGTGTGCTACAAATTTTCCAGGAGTTGCTTTCAGTAACTCACCTTTTGTACGCAATGGAACATTAGCGGTTACAGAACTAAACAAAGATATTGGCTGTTCCACTCCAAATATTATGAGGGAGGTTCCTGAATTCAGCTTGCATTTGAGTATTCCATGTCTCTGAAAGTCTGCATGCAATATCTATACAGTTCCAGCTCACCCTTACTTATGTGCATATCCTTAACTAAAAATACATAGAATAGAAAGTAATGCATTCAGCTGAAATTTGATGAAAACTACTATCTAACTTGATGTATACATTATTTTACTCACCATATAATTTAGAGTAGTATGCAACTAATTTTATGTGTGCGACCAATGTTGGACTAGTGACTTCCAGTAACATCACCTTTTGTACACAATGTAACATTAGCGTTTACAGAAATAAACAAATATACTGGCTGTTCCACTCTAAATGTTGTGAGGTAGATTCCTGAATTCAGCTTGCCTTTGACAATTCCATTGCACTGAGTAGAAAACATGCAATATCTATACAGTTCCAGCTGATCCTGAGTAGTTGTGTACACATCCATATCTCAAAATGCATAGTAAAAAAAGTCATGTCTTCAGCCCAGTAGTGTATATTTAAATTTTGCTGAAAACTACTGTGAGCTAACTTGATGTAAACATTATTTTACTTACCATATGATTTAGTGTAGTATGCAACCAATTTTATCAGTGTGCTACCAATATTCCAGGAGTTACTTTCAGTAGCTCACCTTTTGTACGCAATGGAACATTAGCGTTTACAGAACGAAATAACGATATTGGCTGTTCCACTCTAAATGTTGTGAGGTAGGTTCCTGAATTCAGCTTGCATTTGAGTATTCCATGGCTCTGAGCAGTATTCATGCAATATCTATACAGTTCCAGCTCACCCTGAGTAGTGATGCACACATCCTTAACTCAAAATGCATAGAATAGAAGGTAATGCATTCAGCTCAATCGAGTGTAGATTGAAATTTTGCTGAAAACTACTATGTGCTAACTTGATGTAAACCTTATTATTTTACTTACCAGACGATTAGAGTAGCATGCAACCAATTTTATGATGTGCTACCAATGATCGAGAGGAGACTTTCAGTTTCATTAACTTTTGTACACAATGGAACATTAGCGTTTACAGAACGAAATAACGATATTGGCTGTTCCACTCTAAATGTTGTGAGGTAGGTTCCTGAATTCAGCTTGCATTTGAGTATTCCATGGCTCTGAGCAGTATTCATGCAATATCTATACAGTTCCAGCCAAACAAAGATATTGGCTGTTCCACTCCAAATATTATGAGGGAGGTTCCTGAATTCAGCTTGCATTTGAGTATTCCATGTCTCTGAAAGTGTGCATGCAATATCTATACAGTTCCAGCTCACCCTTACTTATGTGCATATCCTTAACTAAAAATACATAGAATAGAAAGTAATGCATTCAGCTGAAATTTGATGAAAACTACTATCTAACTTGATGTATACATTATTTTACTCACCATATAATTTAGAGTAGTATGCAACTAATTTTATGTGTGCTACCAATGTTGGACAAGTTACTTCCAGTAACATCACCTTTTGTACACAATGGAACATTTGCGTTTACAGAACTAAACAAAGATATTGGCTTTTCCACTCTAAATGTTGTGAGGTAGGTTCCTGAATTCAGCTTGCATTTGAGTATTCTATTGCTCTAGTATACATGCAATATCTACACAGTTCCAGCTGATCCTGAGTAGTTATGTACAAATCCATATCTCAAAATGCATAGAATAGAAAATAATGCATTTAGCTCAATAGAGTGTAGAGTTGAATTTTGCTGAAAACTACTATATGTAAACCATGTTATTTTACTTGCCATATGATTTAGTGTAGAATGCAACCAATTTTATCAGTGTGCTACAAATTTTCCAGGAGTTGCTTTCAGTAACTCACCTTTTGTACGCAATGGAACATTAGCGTTTACAGAACTAAACAAAGATATTGGCTGTTCCACTCTAAACGTTGTGAGGTAGGTACCTGAATTCAGCTTGCATTTGAGTATTCCATGTCTCTGACAGTGTGCATGCAATATCTATACAGTTCCAGCTCACCCTTACTTATGAGCATAACCTTAACTAAAAATACATAGAATAGAAAGTAATGCAGTCAGCTGAAATTTGATGAAAACTACTAACTTGATGTATACATTATTTTACTCACCATATAATTTAGAGTAGTATGCAACTAATTTTATGTGTGCGACCAATGTTGGACTGGTTACTTCCAGTAACATCACCTTTTGTACACAATGGAACATTAGCGTTTACAGAAATAAACAGATATACTGGCTGTTCCACTCTAAATGTTGTGGGGTAGGTTCCTGAATTCTGCTTGCATTTGAGTATTCCACGGCTCTGAGTAGAAGAAATGCAATATCTATACAGTTCCAGCTGATCCTGAGTAGTTATGTACACATCCTTAACCAAAATACAAAGTAATGCATTCAGCTCAAACGAGTATAGATTGGAATTTTGCTGAAAACTACTATGTGCTAACTTGATGTAAACCTTATTATTTTACTTGCCAGAGGATTAGAGTAGCATATAACCAATTTTATGATGTGCTACCAATGATCGAGAGGTGACTTTCAGTTTCATTACCTTTTGTACACAATGGAACATTAGCGTTTACAGAACGAAATAACGATATTGGCTGTTCCACTCTAAATGTTGTGAAGTAGGTTCCTGAATTCAGCTTGCATTTGAGTATTCCATGGCTCTGAGCAGTATTCATGCAATATCTATACAGTTCCAGCCAAACAAAGATATTGGCTGTTCCACTCCAAATATTATGAGGGAGGTTCCTGAATTCAGCTTGCATTTGAGTATTCCATGGCTCTGAGCAGTATTCATGCAATATCTATACAGTTCCAGCTCACCCTGAGTAGTGATGCACACATCCTTAACTCAAAATGCATAGAATAGAAGGTATTGCATTCAGCTCAATCGAGTGTAGATTGAAATTTTGCTGAAAACTACTATGTGCTAACTTGATGTAAACCTTATTATTTTACTTACCAGACGATTAGAGTAGCATGCAACCAATTTTATGATGTGCTACCAATGATCGAGAGGTGACTTTCAGTTTCATTACCTTTTGTACACAATGGAACATTAGCGTTTACAGAACGAAATAACGATATTGGCTGTTCCACTCTAAATGTTGTGAGGTAGGTTCCTGAATTCAGCTTGCATTTGAGTATTCCATGGCTCTGAGCAGTATTCATGCAATATCTATACAGTTCCAGCCAAACAAAGATATTGGCTGTTCCACTCCAAATATTATGAGGGAGGTTCCTGAATTCAGCTTGCATTTGAGTATTCCATGTCTCTGACAGTGTGCATGCAATATCTATACAGTTCCAGCTCACCCTTACTTATGAGCATAACCTTAACTAAAAATACATAGAATAGAAAGTAATGCATTCAGCTGAAATTTGATGAAAACTACTAACTTGATGTATACATTATTTTACTCACCATATAATTTAGAGTAGTATGCAACTAATTTTATGTGTGCTACCAATGTTGGACAAGTTACTTCCAGTAACATCACCTTTTGTACGCAATGGAACATTAGCGTTTACAGAACGAAATAACCTTATTGGCTGTTCCACTCTAAACGTTGTGAGGTAGGTTCCTGAATTCAGCTTGCATTTGAGTATTCCACGGCTCTGAGTAGAAGAAATGCAATATCTATACAGTTCCAGCTGATCCTGAGTAGTTATGTACACATCCTTAACCAAAATACAAAGTAATGCATTCAGCTCTAACGAGTATAGATTGGAATTTTGCTGAAAACTACTATGTGCTAACTTGATGTAAACCTTATTATTTTACTTACCAGAGGATTAGAGTAGCATATAACCAATTTTATGATGTGCTACCAATGATCGAGAGGTGACTTTCAGTTTCATTAACTTTTGTACACAATGGAATATTTGCCTTTACAGAACTAAACAAAGATATTGGCTGTTCCACTCCAAATGTTGTGAGGTAGGTTCCTGAATTCAGCTTGCATTTGAGTATTCTATTGCTCTGTAGTATACATGCAATATCTACACAGTTCCAGCTGATCTTGAGTAGTTATGTACACATCATTAACCAAAATGCATAGAATAGAAAGTAATGCATTCAGCTCAGTAGAGTGAACAGTTGAATTTTGTACACAATGGAACATTAGCGTTTACAGTAACAAAGATATTGGCTGTTCCACTCTAAATATTATGAGGGAGGTTCCTGAATTCAGCTTGCCTTTCACTATTCCATTGCTCTGGGTAGAAGACATGCAATATCTATACAATTCCAGCTGATCCTGAGTAGTTATGTACACATCCTTAACCAAAATGCATAGAATACAAAGTAATGCATTCATCTCAATAGTGTGTACAGTTGAATTTTGCTGAAAACTACTGTGAGCTAACTTGATGTAAACATTATTTTACTTACCATATGATTTAGAACAGTATGCAACCAATTTTATCAGTGTGCTACCAATGACCGAGAGCTGACTTTCAGTTTCATTACCGTTTGTACACAATGGAACATTTGCGTTTACAGAACTAAACAAAGATATTGGTTGTGCCACTCTAAATATTATGAGGGAGGTTCCTGAATTCAGCTTGCCTTTCACTATTCCATTGCTCTGGGTAGAAGACATGCAATATCTATACAATTCCAGCTGATCCTGAGCAGTTATGTACAAATCCATATCTCAAAATGCATAGAATAGAAAATAATGCATTTAGCTCAATAGAGTGTAGAGTTGAATTTTGCTGAAAACTACTATATGTAAACCATGTTATTTTACTTGCCATATGATTTACAGTAGTATGCAACCAATTTTATCAGTGTGCTACAAATTTTCCAGGAGTTGCTTTCAGTAACTCACCTTTTGTACGCAATGGAACATTAGCGGTTACAGAACTAAACAAAGATATTGGCTGTTCCACTCCAAATATTATGAGGGAGGTTCCTGAATTCAGCTTGCATTTGAGTATTCCATGTCTCTGAAAGTCTGCATGCAATATCTATACAGTTCCAGCTCACCCTTACTTATGTGCATATCCTTAACTAAAAATACATAGAATAGAAAGTAATGCATTCAGCTGAAATTTGATGAAAACTACTATCTAACTTGATGTATACATTATTTTACTCACCATATAATTTAGAGTAGTATGCAACTAATTTTATGTGTGCGACCAATGTTGGACTAGTGACTTCCAGTAACATCACCTTTTGTACACAATGTAACATTAGCGTTTACAGAAATAAACAAATATACTGGCTGTTCCACTCTAAATGTTGTGAGGTAGATTCCTGAATTCAGCTTGCCTTTGACAATTCCATTGCACTGAGTAGAAAACATGCAATATCTATACAGTTCCAGCTGATCCTGAGTAGTTGTGTACACATCCATATCTCAAAATGCATAGTAAAAAAAGTCATGTCTTCAGCCCAGTAGTGTATATTTAAATTTTGCTGAAAACTACTGTGAGCTAACTTGATGTAAACATTATTTTACTTACCATATGATTTAGTGTAGTATGCAACCAATTTTATCAGTGTGCTACCAATATTCCAGGAGTTACTTTCAGTAGCTCACCTTTTGTACGCAATGGAACATTAGCGTTTACAGAACGAAATAACGATATTGGCTGTTCCACTCTAAATGTTGTGAGGTAGGTTCCTGAATTCAGCTTGCATTTGAGTATTCCATGGCTCTGAGCAGTATTCATGCAATATCTATACAGTTCCAGCTCACCCTGAGTAGTGATGCACACATCCTTAACTCAAAATGCATAGAATAGAAGGTAATGCATTCAGCTCAATCGAGTGTAGATTGAAATTTTGCTGAAAACTACTATGTGCTAACTTGATGTAAACCTTATTATTTTACTTACCAGACGATTAGAGTAGCATGCAACCAATTTTATGATGTGCTACCAATGATCGAGAGGAGACTTTCAGTTTCATTACCTTTTGTACACAATGGAACATTAGCGTTTACAGAACGAAATAACGATATTGGCTGTTCCACTCTAAATGTTGTGAGGTAGGTTCCTGAATTCAGCTTGCATTTGAGTATTCCATGGCTCTGAGCAGTATTCATGCAATATCTATACAGTTCCAGCCAAACAAAGATATTGGCTGTTCCACTCCAAATATTATGAGGGAGGTTCCTGAATTCAGCTTGCATTTGAGTATTCCATGTCTCTGAAAGTGTGCATGCAATATCTATACAGTTCCAGCTCACCCTTACTTATGTGCATATCCTTAACTAAAAATACATAGAATAGAAAGTAATGCATTCAGCTGAAATTTGATGAAAACTACTATCTAACTTGATGTATACATTATTTTACTCACCATATAATTTAGAGTAGTATGCAACTAATTTTATGTGTGCTACCAATGTTGGACAAGTTACTTCCAGTAACATCACCTTTTGTACACAATGGAACATTTGCGTTTACAGAACTAAACAAAGATATTGGCTTTTCCACTCTAAATGTTGTGAGGTAGGTTCCTGAATTCAGCTTGCATTTGAGTATTCTATTGCTCTAGTATACATGCAATATCTACACAGTTCCAGCTGATCCTGAGTAGTTATGTACAAATCCATATCTCAAAATGCATAGAATAGAAAATAATGCATTTAGCTCAATAGAGTGTAGAGTTGAATTTTGCTGAAAACTACTATATGTAAACCATGTTATTTTACTTGCCATATGATTTAGTGTAGAATGCAACCAATTTTATCAGTGTGCTACAAATTTTCCAGGAGTTGCTTTCAGTAACTCACCTTTTGTACGCAATGGAACATTAGCGTTTACAGAACTAAACAAAGATATTGGCTGTTCCACTCTAAACGTTGTGAGGTAGGTACCTGAATTCAGCTTGCATTTGAGTATTCCATGTCTCTGACAGTGTGCATGCAATATCTATACAGTTCCAGCTCACCCTTACTTATGAGCATAACCTTAACTAAAAATACATAGAATAGAAAGTAATGCAGTCAGCTGAAATTTGATGAAAACTACTAACTTGATGTATACATTATTTTACTCACCATATAATTTAGAGTAGTATGCAACTAATTTTATGTGTGCGACCAATGTTGGACTGGTTACTTCCAGTAACATCACCTTTTGTACACAATGGAACATTAGCGTTTACAGAAATAAACAGATATACTGGCTGTTCCACTCTAAATGTTGTGGGGTAGGTTCCTGAATTCTGCTTGCATTTGAGTATTCCACGGCTCTGAGTAGAAGAAATGCAATATCTATACAGTTCCAGCTGATCCTGAGTAGTTATGTACACATCCTTAACCAAAATACAAAGTAATGCATTCAGCTCAAACGAGTATAGATTGGAATTTTGCTGAAAACTACTATGTGCTAACTTGATGTAAACCTTATTATTTTACTTGCCAGAGGATTAGAGTAGCATATAACCAATTTTATGATGTGCTACCAATGATCGAGAGGTGACTTTCAGTTTCATTACCTTTTGTACACAATGGAACATTAGCGTTTACAGAACGAAATAACGATATTGGCTGTTCCACTCTAAATGTTGTGAAGTAGGTTCCTGAATTCAGCTTGCATTTGAGTATTCCATGGCTCTGAGCAGTATTCATGCAATATCTATACAGTTCCAGCCAAACAAAGATATTGGCTGTTCCACTCCAAATATTATGAGGGAGGTTCCTGAATTCAGCTTGCATTTGAGTATTCCATGGCTCTGAGCAGTATTCATGCAATATCTATACAGTTCCAGCTCACCCTGAGTAGTGATGCACACATCCTTAACTCAAAATGCATAGAATAGAAGGTATTGCATTCAGCTCAATCGAGTGTAGATTGAAATTTTGCTGAAAACTACTATGTGCTAACTTGATGTAAACCTTATTATTTTACTTACCAGACGATTAGAGTAGCATGCAACCAATTTTATGATGTGCTACCAATGATCGAGAGGTGACTTTCAGTTTCATTACCTTTTGTACACAATGGAACATTAGCGTTTACAGAACGAAATAACGATATTGGCTGTTCCACTCTAAATGTTGTGAGGTAGGTTCCTGAATTCAGCTTGCATTTGAGTATTCCATGGCTCTGAGCAGTATTCATGCAATATCTATACAGTTCCAGCCAAACAAAGATATTGGCTGTTCCACTCCAAATATTATGAGGGAGGTTCCTGAATTCAGCTTGCATTTGAGTATTCCATGTCTCTGACAGTGTGCATGCAATATCTATACAGTTCCAGCTCACCCTTACTTATGAGCATAACCTTAACTAAAAATACATAGAATAGAAAGTAATGCATTCAGCTGAAATTTGATGAAAACTACTAACTTGATGTATACATTATTTTACTCACCATATAATTTAGAGTAGTATGCAACTAATTTTATGTGTGCTACCAATGTTGGACAAGTTACTTCCAGTAACATCACCTTTTGTACGCAATGGAACATTAGCGTTTACAGAACGAAATAACCTTATTGGCTGTTCCACTCTAAACGTTGTGAGGTAGGTTCCTGAATTCAGCTTGCATTTGAGTATTCCACGGCTCTGAGTAGAAGAAATGCAATATCTATACAGTTCCAGCTGATCCTGAGTAGTTATGTACACATCCTTAACCAAAATACAAAGTAATGCATTCAGCTCTAACGAGTATAGATTGGAATTTTGCTGAAAACTACTATGTGCTAACTTGATGTAAACCTTATTATTTTACTTACCAGAGGATTAGAGTAGCATATAACCAATTTTATGATGTGCTACCAATGATCGAGAGGTGACTTTCAGTTTCATTAACTTTTGTACACAATGGAATATTTGCCTTTACAGAACTAAACAAAGATATTGGCTGTTCCACTCCAAATGTTGTGAGGTAGGTTCCTGAATTCAGCTTGCATTTGAGTATTCTATTGCTCTGTAGTATACATGCAATATCTACACAGTTCCAGCTGATCCTGAGTAGTTATGTACACATCATTAACCAAAATGCATAGAATAGAAAGTAATGCATTCAGCTCAGTAGAGTGAACAGTTGAATTTTGTACACAATGGAACATTAGCGTTTACAGTAACAAAGATATTGGCTGTTCCACTCTAAATATTATGAGGGAGGTTCCTGAATTCAGCTTGCCTTTCACTATTCCATTGCTCTGGGTAGAAGACATGCAATATCTATACAATTCCAGCTGATCCTGAGTAGTTATGTACACATCCTTAACCAAAATGCATAGAATACAAAGTAATGCATTCATCTCAATAGTGTGTACAGTTGAATTTTGCTGAAAACTACTGTGAGCTAACTTGATGTAAACATTATTTTACTTACCATATGATTTAGAACAGTATGCAACCAATTTTATCAGTGTGCTACCAATGACCGAGAGCTGACTTTCAGTTTCATTACCGTTTGTACACAATGGAACATTTGCGTTTACAGAACTAAACAAAGATATTGGTTGTGCCACTCTAAATATTATGAGGGAGGTTCCTGAATTCAGCTTGCTTTTCACTATTCCATTGCTCTGGGTAGAAGACATGCAATATCTATACAATTCCAGCTGATCCTGAGCAGTTATGTACAAATCCATATCTCAAAATGCATAGAATAGAAAATAATGCATTTAGCTCAATAGAGTGTAGAGTTGAATTTTGCTGAAAACTACTATATGTAAACCATGTTATTTTACTTGCCATATCATTTACAGTAGTATGCAACCAATTTTATCAGTGTGCTACAAATTTTCCAGGAGTTGCTTTCAGTAACTCACCTTTTCTACGCAATGGAACATTAGCGGTTACAGAACTAAACAAAGATATTGGCTGTTCCACTCTAAATATTATGAGGGAGGTTCCTGAATTCAGCTTGCATTTGAGTATTCCATTTCTCTGAAAGTGTGCATGCAATATCTATACAGTTCCAGCTCACCCTTACTTATGTGCATATCCTTAACTAAAAATACATAGAATAGAAAGTAATGCATTCAGCTCAAATTTGAAGAAAACTACTATATAACTTGATGTATACATTATTTTACACCATATAATTTAGAGTAGTATGCAACTAATTTTATGTGTGCTACCAATGTTGGACAAGTTACTTCCAGTAACATCACCTTTTGTACACAATGTAACATTAGCGTTTACAGAAATAAACAAATATACTGGCTGTTCCACTCTAAATGTTGTGAGGTAGATTCCTGAATTCAGCTTGCCTTTGACAATTCCATTGCACTGAGTAGAAAACATGCAATATCTATACAGTTCCAGCTGATCCTGAGTAGTTGTGTACACATCCATATCTCAAAATGCATAGTAAAAAAAGTCATGTCTTCAGCCCAGTAGTGTATATTTGAATTTTGCTGAAAACTACTGTGAGCTAACTTGATGTAAACATTATTTTACTTACCATATGATTTAGTGTAGTATGCAACCAATTTTATCAGTGTGCTACCAATATTCCAGGAGTTACTTTCAGTAGCTCACCTTTTGTACGCAATGGAACATTAGCGTTTACAGAACGAAATAACGATATTGGCTGTTCCACTCTAAATGTTGTGAGGTAGGTTCCTGAATTCAGCTTGCATTTGAGTATTCCATGGCTCTGAGCAGTATTCATGCAATATCTATACAGTTCCAGCTCACCCTGAGTAGTGATGCACACATCCTTAACTCAAAATGCATAGAATAGAAGGTAATGCATTCAGCTCAATCGAGTGTAGATTGAAATTTTGCTGAAAACTACTATGTGCTAACTTGATGTAAACCTTATTATTTTACTTACCAGACGATTAGAGTAGCATGCAACCAATTTTATGATGTGCTACCAATGATCGAGAGGTGACTTTCAGTTTCATTACCTTTTGTACACAATGGAACATTTGCCTTTACAGAACTAAACAAAGATATTGGCTGTTCCACTCCAAATATTATGAGGGAGGTTCCTGAATTCAGCTTGCATTTGAGTATTCCATGTCTCTGAAAGTCTGCATGCAATATCTATACAGTTCCAGCTCACCCTTACTTATGTGCATATCCTTAACTAAAAATACATAGAATAGAAAGTAATGCATTCAGCTCAAATTTGATGAAAACTACTATCTAACTTGATGTATACATTATTTTACTCACCATATAATTTAGAGTAGTATGCAACTAATTTTATGTGTGCGACCAATGTTGGACTAGTGACTTCCAGTAACATCACCTTTTGTACACAATGTAACATTAGCGTTTACAGAAATAAACAAATATACTGGCTGTTCCACTCTAAATGTTGTGAGGTAGATTCCTGAATTCAGCTTGCCTTTGACAATTCCATTGCACTGAGTAGAAAACATGCAATATCTATACAGTTCCAGCTGATCCTGAGTAGTTGTGTACACATCCATATCTCAAAATGCATAGTAAAAAAAGTCATGTCTTCAGCCCAGTAGTGTATATTTAAATTTTGCTGAAAACTACTGTGAGCTAACTTGATGTAAACATTATTTTACTTACCATATGATTTAGTGTAGTATGCAACCAATTTTATCAGTGTGCTACCAATATTCCAGGAGTTACTTTCAGTAGCTCACCTTTTGTACGCAATGGAACATTAGCGTTTACAGAACGAAATAACGATATTGCCTGTTCCACTCTAAATGTTGTGAGGTAGGTTCCTGAATTCAGCTTGCATTTGAGTATTCCATGGCTCTGAGCAGTATTCATGCAATATCTATACAGTTCCAGCTCACCCTGAGTAGTGATGCACACATCCTTAACTCAAAATGCATAGAATAGAAGGTAATGCATTCAGCTCAATCGAGTGTAGATTGAAATTTTGCTGAAAACTACTATGTGCTAACTTGATGTAAACCTTATTATTTTACTTACCAGACGATTAGAGTAGCATGCAACCAATTTTATGATGTGCTACCAATGATCGAGAGGTGACTTTCAGTTTCATTACCTTTTGTACACAATGGAACATTAGCGTTTACAGAACGAAATAACGATATTGGCTGTTCCACTCTAAATGTTGTGAGGTAGGTTCCTGAATTCAGCTTGCATTTGAGTATTCCATGGCTCTGAGCAGTATTCATGCAATATCTATACAGTTCCAGCCAAACAAAGATATTGGCTGTTCCACTCCAAATATTATGAGGGAGGTTCCTGAATTCAGCTTGCATTTGAGTATTCCATGTCTCTGACAGTGTGCATGCAATATCTATACAGTTCCAGCTCACCCTTACTTATGAGCATAACCTTAACTAAAAATACATAGAATAGAAAGTAATGCATTCAGCTGAAATTTGATGAAAACTACTAACTTGATGTATACATTATTTTACTCACCATATAATTTAGAGTAGTATGCAACTAATTTTATGTGTGCTACCAATGTTGGACAAGTTACTTCCAGTAACATCACCTTTTGTACGCAATGGAACATTAGCGTTTACAGAACGAAATAACCTTATTGGCTGTTCCACTCTAAACGTTGTGAGGTAGGTTCCTGAATTCAGCTTGCATTTGAGTATTCCACGGCTCTGAGTAGAAGAAATGCAATATCTATACAGTTCCAGCTGATCCTGAGTAGTTATGTACACATCCTTAACCAAAATACAAAGTAATGCATTCAGCTCTAACGAGTATAGATTGGAATTTTGCTGAAAACTACTATGTGCTAACTTGATGTAAACCTTATTATTTTACTTACCAGAGGATTAGAGTAGCATATAACCAATTTTATGATGTGCTACCAATGATCGAGAGGTGACTTTCAGTTTCATTAACTTTTGTACACAATGGAATATTTGCCTTTACAGAACTAAACAAAGATATTGGCTGTTCCACTCCAAATGTTGTGAGGTAGGTTCCTGAATTCAGCTTGCATTTGAGTATTCTATTGCTCTGTAGTATACATGCAATATCTACACAGTTCCAGCTGATCCTGAGTAGTTATGTACACATCATTAACCAAAATGCATAGAATAGAAAGTAATGCATTCAGCTCAGTAGAGTGAACAGTTGAATTTTGTACACAATGGAACATTAGCGTTTACAGTAACAAAGATATTGGCTGTTCCACTCTAAATATTATGAGGGAGGTTCCTGAATTCAGCTTGCCTTTCACTATTCCATTGCTCTGGGTAGAAGACATGCAATATCTATACAATTCCAGCTGATCCTGAGTAGTTATGTACACATCCTTAACCAAAATGCATAGAATAGAAAGTAATGCATTCAGCTCAGTAGAGTGAACAGTTGAATTTTGTACACAATGGAACATTAGCGTTTACAGTAACAAAGATATTGGCTGTTCCACTCTAAATATTATGAGGGAGGTTCCTGAATTCAGCTTGCCTTTCACTATTCCATTGCTCTGGGTAGAAGACATGCAATATCTATACAATTCCAGCTGATCCTGAGTAGTTATGTACACATCCTTAACCAAAATGCATAGAATACAAAGTAATGCATTCATCTCAATAGTGTGTACAGTTGAATTTTGCTGAAAACTACTGTGAGCTAACTTGATGTAAACATTATTTTACTTACCATATGATTTAGAACAGTATGCAACCAATTTTATCAGTGTGCTACCAATGACCGAGAGCTGACTTTCAGTTTCATTACCGTTTGTACACAATGGAACATTTGCGTTTACAGAACTAAACAAAGATATTGGTTGTGCCACTCTAAATATTATGAGGGAGGTTCCTGAATTCAGCTTGCTTTTCACTATTCCATTGCTCTGGGTAGAAGACATGCAATATCTATACAATTCCAGCTGATCCTGAGCAGTTATGTACAAATCCATATCTCAAAATGCATAGAATAGAAAATAATGCATTTAGCTCAATAGAGTGTAGAGTTGAATTTTGCTGAAAACTACTATATGTAAACCATGTTATTTTACTTGCCATATGATTTACAGTAGTATGCAACCAATTTTATCAGTGTGCTACAAATTTTCCAGGAGTTGCTTTCAGTAACTCACCTTTTGTACGCAATGGAACATTAGCGGTTACAGAACTAAACAAAGATATTGGCTGTTCCACTCCAAATATTATGAGGGAGGTTCCTGAATTCAGCTTGCATTTGAGTATTCCATGTCTCTGAAACTCTGCTTGCAATATCTATACAGTTCCAGCTCACCCTTACTTATGAGCATAACCTTAACTAAAAATACATAGAATAGAAAGTAATGCATTCAGCTGAAATTTGATGAAAACTACTAACTTGATGTATACATTATTTTACTCACCATATAATTTAGAGTAGTATGCAACTAATTTTATGTGTGCTACCAATGTTGGACAAGTTACTTCCAGTAACATCACCTTTTGTACGCAATGGAACATTAGCGTTTACAGAACGAAATAACCTTATTGGCTGTTCCACTCTAAACGTTGTGAGGTAGGTTCCTGAATTCAGCTTGCATTTGAGTATTCCACGGCTCTGAGTAGAAGAAATGCAATATCTATACAGTTCCAGCTGATCCTGAGTAGTTATGTACACATCCTTAACCAAAATACAAAGTAATGCATTCAGCTCTAACGAGTATAGATTGGAATTTTGCTGAAAACTACTATGTGCTAACTTGATGTAAACCTTATTATTTTACTTACCAGAGGATTAGAGTAGCATATAACCAATTTTATGATGTGCTACCAATGATCGAGAGGTGACTTTCAGTTTCATTAACTTTTGTACACAATGGAATATTTGCCTTTACAGAACTAAACAAAGATATTGGCTGTTCCACTCCAAATGTTGTGAGGTAGGTTCCTGAATTCAGCTTGCATTTGAGTATTCTATTGCTCTGTAGTATACATGCAATATCTACACAGTTCCAGCTGATCCTGAGTAGTTATGTACACATCATTAACCAAAATGCATAGAATAGAAAGTAATGCATTCAGCTCAGTAGAGTGAACAGTTGAATTTTGTACACAATGGAACATTAGCGTTTACAGTAACAAAGATATTGGCTGTTCCACTCTAAATATTATGAGGGAGGTTCCTGAATTCAGCTTGCCTTTCACTATTCCATTGCTCTGGGTAGAAGACATGCAATATCTATACAATTCCAGCTGATCCTGAGTAGTTATGTACACATCCTTAACCAAAATGCATAGAATACAAAGTAATGCATTCATCTCAATAGTGTGTACAGTTGAATTTTGCTGAAAACTACTGTGAGCTAACTTGATGTAAACATTATTTTACTTACCATATGATTTAGAACAGTATGCAACCAATTTTATCAGTGTGCTACCAATGACCGAGAGCTGACTTTCAGTTTCATTACCGTTTGTACACAATGGAACATTTGCGTTTACAGAACTAAACAAAGATATTGGTTGTGCCACTCTAAATATTATGAGGGAGGTTCCTGAATTCAGCTTGCTTTTCACTATTCCATTGCTCTGGGTAGAAGACATGCAATATCTATACAATTCCAGCTGATCCTGAGCAGTTATGTACAAATCCATATCTCAAAATGCATAGAATAGAAAATAATGCATTTAGCTCAATAGAGTGTAGAGTTGAATTTTGCTGAAAACTACTATATGTAAACCATGTTATTTTACTTGCCATATGATTTACAGTAGTATGCAACCAATTTTATCAGTGTGCTACAAATTTTCCAGGAGTTGCTTTCAGTAACTCACCTTTTGTACGCAATGGAACATTAGCGCTTACAGAACTAAACAAAGATATTGGCTGTTCCACTCCAAATATTATGAGGGAGGTTCCTGAATTCAGCTTGCATTTGAGTATTCCATGTCTCTGAAAGTCTGCATGCAATATCTATACAGTTCCAGCTCACCCTTACTTATGTGCATATCCTTAACTAAAAATACATAGAATAGAAAGTAATGCATTCAGCTCAAATTTGATGAAAAGTACTATCTAACTTGATGTATACATTATTTTACTCACCATATAATTTAGAGTAGTATGCAACTAATTTTATGTGTGCGACCAATGTTGGACTAGTGACTTCCAGTAACATCACCTTTTGTACACAATGTAACATTAGCGTTTACAGAAATAAACAAATATACTGGCTGTTCCACTCTAAATGTTGTGAGGTAGATTCCTGAATTCAGCTTGCCTTTGACAATTCCATTGCACTGAGTAGAAAACATGCAATATCTATACAGTTCCAGCTGATCCTGAGTAGTTGTGTACACATCCATATCTCAAAATGCATAGTAAAAAAAGTCATGTCTTCAGCCCAGTAGTGTATATTTAAATTTTGCTGAAAACTACTGTGAGCTAACTTGATGTAAACATTATTTTACTTACCATATGATTTAGTGTAGTATGCAACCAATTTTATCAGTGTGCTACCAATATTCCAGGAGTTACTTTCAGTAGCTCACCTTTTGTACGCAATGGAACATTAGCGTTTACAGAACGAAATAACGATATTGGCTGTTCCACTCTAAATGTTGTGAGGTAGGTTCCTGAATTCAGCTTGCATTTGAGTATTCCATGGCTCTGAGCAGTATTCATGCAATATCTATACAGTTCCAGCTCACCCTGAGTAGTGATGCACACATCCTTAACTCAAAATGCATAGAATAGAAGGTAATGCATTCAGCTCAATCGAGTGTAGATTGAAATTTTGCTGAAAACTACTATGTGCTAACTTGATGTAAACCTTATTATTTTACTTACCAGACGATTAGAGTAGCATGCAACCAATTTTATGATGTGCTACCAATGATCGAGAGGTGACTTTCAGTTTCATTACCTTTTGTACACAATGGAACATTAGCGTTTACAGAACGAAATAACGATATTGGCTGTTCCACTCTAAATGTTGTGAGGTAGGTTCCTGAATTCAGCTTGCATTTGAGTATTCCATGGCTCTGAGCAGTATTCATGCAATATCTATACAGTTCCAGCCAAACAAAGATATTGGCTGTTCCACTCCAAATTTTATGAGGGAGGTTCCTGAATTCAGCTTGCATTTGAGTATTCCATGTCTCTGACAGTGTGCATGCAATATCTATACAGTTCCAGCTCACCCTTACTTATGAGCATAACCTTAACTAAAAATACATAGAATAGAAAGTAATGCATTCAGCTGAAATTTGATGAAAACTACTAACTTGATGTATACATTATTTTACTCACCATATAATTTAGAGTAGTATGCAACTAATTTTATGTGTGCTACCAATGTTGGACAAGTTACTTCCAGTAACATCACCTTTTGTACGCAATGGAACATTAGCGTTTACAGAACGAAATAACCTTATTGGCTGTTCCACTCTAAACGTTGTGAGGTAGGTTCCTGAATTCAGCTTGCATTTGAGTATTCCACGGCTCTGAGTAGAAGAAATGCAATATCTATACAGTTCCAGCTGAGTCTGAGTAGTTATGTACACATCCTTAACCAAAATACAAAGTAATGCATTCAGCTCTAACGAGTATAGATTGGAATTTTGCTGAAAACTACTATGTGCTAACTTGATGTAAACCTTATTATTTTACTTACCAGAGGATTAGAGTAGCATATAACCAATTTTATGATGTGCTACCAATGATCGAGAGGTGACTTTCAGTTTCATTAACTTTTGTACACAATGGAATATTTGCCTTTACAGAACTAAACAAAGATATTGGCTGTTCCACTCCAAATGTTGTGAGGTAGGTTCCTGAATTCAGCTTGCATTTGAGTATTCTATTGCTCTGTAGTATACATGCAATATCTACACAGTTCCAGCTGATCCTGAGTAGTTATGTACACATCATTAACCAAAATGCATAGAATAGAAAGTAATGCATTCAGCTCAGTAGTGTGAACAGTTGAATTTTGTACACAATGGAACATTAGCGTTTACAGTAACAAAGATATTGGCTGTTCCACTCTAAATATTATGAGGGAGGTTCCTGAATTCAGCTTGCCTTTCACTATTCCATTGCTCTGGGTAGAAGACATGCAATATCTATACAATTCCAGCTGATCCTGAGTAGTTATGTACACATCCTTAACCAAAATGCATAGAATACAAAGTAATGCATTCATCTCAATAGTGTGTACAGTTGAATTTTGCTGAAAACTACTGTGAGCTAACTTGATGTAAACATTATTTTACTTACCATATGATTTAGAACAGTATGCAACCAATTTTATCAGTGTGCTACCAATGACCGAGAGCTGACTTTCAGTTTCATTACCGTTTGTACACAATGGAACATTTGCGTTTACAGAACTAAACAAAGATATTGGTTGTGCCACTCTAAATATTATGAGGGAGGTTCCTGAATTCAGCTTGCTTTTCACTATTCCATTGCTCTGGGTAGAAGACATGCAATATCTATACAATTCCAGCTGATCCTGAGCAGTTATGTACAAATCCATATCTCAAAATGCATAGAATAGAAAATAATGCATTTAGCTCAATAGAGTGTAGAGTTGAATTTTGCTGAAAACTACTATATGTAAACCATGTTATTTTACTTGCCATATGATTTACAGTAGTATGCAACCAATTTTATCAGTGTGCTACAAATTTTCCAGGAGTTACTTTCAGTAGCTCACCTTTTGTACGCAATGGAACATTAGCGTTTACAGAACGAAATAACGATATTGGCTGTTCCACTCTAAATGTTGTGAGGTAGGTTCCTGAATTCAGCTTGCATTTGAGTATTCCATGGCTCTGAGCAGTATTCATGCAATATCTATACAGTTCCAGCTCACCCTGAGTAGTGATGCACACATCCTTAACTCAAAATGCATAGAATAGAAGGTAATGCATTCAGCTCAATCGAGTGTAGATTGAAATTTTGCTGAAAACTACTATGTGCTAACTTGATGTAAACCTTATTATTTTACTTACCAGACGATTAGAGTAGCATGCAACCAATTTTATGATGTGCTACCAATGATCGAGAGGTGACTTTCAGTTTCATTACCTTTTGTACACAATGGAACATTAGCGTTTACAGAACGAAATAACGATATTGGCTGTTCCACTCTAAATGTTGTGAGGTAGGTTCCTGAATTCAGCTTGCATTTGAGTATTCCATGGCTCTGAGCAGTATTCATGCAATATCTATACAGTTCCAGCCAAACAAAGATATTGGCTGTTCCACTCCAAATATTATGAGGGAGGTTCCTGAATTCAGCTTGCATTTGAGTATTCCATGTCTCTGACAGTGTGCATGCAATATCTATACAGTTCCAGCTCACCCTTACTTATGAGCATAACCTTAACTAAAAATACATAGAATAGAAAGTAATGCATTCAGCTGAAATTTGATGAAAACTACTAACTTGATGTATACATTATTTTACTCACCATATAATTTAGAGTAGTATGCAACTAATTTTATGTGTGCTACCAATGTTGGACAAGTTACTTCCAGTAACATCACCTTTTGTACGCAATGGAACATTAGCGTTTACAGAACGAAATAACCTTATTGGCTGTTCCACTCTAAACGTTGTGAGGTAGGTTCCTGAATTCAGCTTGCATTTGAGTATTCCACGGCTCTGAGTAGAAGAAATGCAATATCTATACAGTTCCAGCTGATCCTGAGTAGTTATGTACACATCCTTAACCAAAATACAAAGTAATGCATTCAGCTCTAACGAGTATAGATTGGAATTTTGCTGAAAACTACTATGTGCTAACTTGATGTAAACCTTATTATTTTACTTACCAGAGGATTAGAGTAGCATATAACCAATTTTATGATGTGCTACCAATGATCGAGAGGTGACTTTCAGTTTCATTAACTTTTGTACACAATGGAATATTTGCCTTTACAGAACTAAACAAAGATATTGGCTGTTCCACTCCAAATGTTGTGAGGTAGGTTCCTGAATTCAGCTTGCATTTGAGTATTCTATTGCTCTGTAGTATACATGCAATATCTACACAGTTCCAGCTGATCCTGAGTAGTTATGTACACATCATTAACCAAAATGCATAGAATAGAAAGTAATGCATTCAGCTCAGTAGAGTGAACAGTTGAATTTTGTACACAATGGAACATTAGCGTTTACAGTAACAAAGATATTGGCTGTTCCACTCTAAATATTATGAGGGAGGTTCCTGAATTCAGCTTGCCTTTCACTATTCCATTGCTCTGGGTAGAAGACATGCAATATCTATACAATTCCAGCTGATCCTGAGTAGTTATGTACACATCCTTAACCAAAATGCATAGAATACAAAGTAATGCATTCATCTCAATAGTGTGTACAGTTGAATTTTGCTGAAAACTACTGTGAGCTAACTTGATGTAAACATTATTTTACTTACCATATGATTTAGAACAGTATGCAACCAATTTTATCAGTGTGCTACCAATGACCGAGAGCTGACTTTCAGTTTCATTACCGTTTGTACACAATGGAACATTTGCGTTTACAGAACTAAACAAAGATATTGGTTGTGCCACTCTAAATATTATGAGGGAGGTTCCTGAATTCAGCTTGCTTTTCACTATTCCATTCCTCTGGGTAGAAGACATGCAATATCTATACAATTCCAGCTGATCCTGAGCAGTTATGTACAAATCCATATCTCAAAATGCATAGAATAGAAAATAATGCATTTAGCTCAATAGAGTGTAGAGTTGAATTTTGCTGAAAACTACTATATGTAAACCATGTTATTTTACTTGCCATATGATTTACAGTAGTATGCAACCAATTTTATCAGTGTGCTACAAATTTTCCAGGAGTTGCTTTCAGTAACTCACCTTTTGTACGCAATGGAACATTAGCGCTTACAGAACTAAACAAAGATATTGGCTGTTCCACTCCAAATATTATGAGGGAGGTTCCTGAATTCAGCTTGCATTTGAGTATTCCATGTCTCTGAAAGTCTGCATGCAATATCTATACAGTTCCAGCTCACCCTTACTTATGTGCATATCCTTAACTAAAAATACATAGAATAGAAAGTAATGCATTCAGCTCAAATTTGATGAAAAGTACTATCTAACTTGATGTATACATTATTTTACTCACCATATAATTTAGAGTAGTATGCAACTAATTTTATGTGTGCGACCAATGTTGGACTAGTGACTTCCAGTAACATCACCTTTTGTACACAATGTAACATTAGCGTTTACAGAAATAAACAAATATACTGGCTGTTCCACTCTAAATGTTGTGAGGTAGATTCCTGAATTCAGCTTGCCTTTGACAATTCCATTGCACTGAGTAGAAAACATGCAATATCTATACAGTTCCAGCTGATCCTGAGTAGTTGTGTACACATCCATATCTCAAAATGCATAGTAAAAAAAGTCATGTCTTCAGCCCAGTAGTGTATATTTAAATTTTGCTGAAAACTACTGTGAGCTAACTTGATGTAAACATTATTTTACTTACCATATGATTTAGTGTAGTATGCAACCAATTTTATCAGTGTGCTACCAATATTCCAGGAGTTACTTTCAGTAGCTCACCTTTTGTACGCAATGGAACATTAGCGTTTACAGAACGAAATAACGATATTGCCTGTTCCACTCTAAATGTTGTGAGGTAGGTTCCTGAATTCAGCTTGCATTTGAGTATTCCATGGCTCTGAGCAGTATTCATGCAATATCTATACAGTTCCAGCTCACCCTGAGTAGTGATGCACACATCCTTAACTCAAAATGCATAGAATAGAAGGTAATGCATTCAGCTCAATCGAGTGTAGATTGAAATTTTGCTGAAAACTACTATGTGCTAACTTGATGTAAACCTTATTATTTTACTTACCAGACGATTAGAGTAGCATGCAACCAATTTTATGATGTGCTACCAATGATCGAGAGGTGACTTTCAGTTTCATTACCTTTTGTACACAATGGAACATTAGCGTTTACAGAACGAAATAACGATATTGGCTGTTCCACTCTAAATGTTGTGAGGTAGGTTCCTGAATTCAGCTTGCATTTGAGTATTCCATGGCTCTGAGCAGTATTCATGCAATATCTATACAGTTCCAGCCAAACAAAGATATTGGCTGTTCCACTCCAAATATTATGATGGAGGTTCCTGAATTCAGCTTGCATTTGAGTATTCCATGGCTCTGAGCAGTATTCATGCAATATCTATACAGTTCCAGCTCACCCTGAGTAGTGATGCACACATCCTTAACTCAAAATGCATAGAATAGAAGGTAATGCATTCAGCTCAATCGAGTGTAGATTGAAATTTTGCTGAAAACTACTATGTGCTAACTTGATGTAAACCTTATTATTTTACTTACCAGACGATTAGAGTAGCATGCAACCAATTTTATGATGTGCTACCAATGATCGAGAGGTGACTTTCAGTTTCATTACCTTTTGTACACAATGGAACATTAGCGTTTACAGAACGAAATAACGATATTGGCTGTTCCACTCTAAATGTTGTGAGGTAGGTTCCTGAATTCAGCTTGCATTTGAGTATTCCATGGCTCTGAGCAGTATTCATGCAATATCTATACAGTTCCAGCCAAACAAAGATATTGGCTGTTCCACTCCAAATATTATGAGGGAGGTTCCTGAATTCAGCTTGCATTTGAGTATTCCATGTCTCTGACAGTGTGCATGCAATATCTATACAGTTCCAGCTCACCCTTACTTATGAGCATAACCTTAACTAAAAATACATAGAATAGAAAGTAATGCATTCAGCTGAAATTTGATGAAAACTACTAACTTGATGTATACATTATTTTACTCACCATATAATTTAGAGTAGTATGCAACTAATTTTATGTGTGCTACCAATGTTGGACAAGTTACTTCCAGTAACATCACCTTTTGTACGCAATGGAACATTAGCGTTTACAGAACGAAATAACCTTATTGGCTGTTCCACTCTAAACGTTGTGAGGTAGGTTCCTGAATTCAGCTTGCATTTGAGTATTCCACGGCTCTGAGTAGAAGAAATGCAATATCTATACAGTTCCAGCTGATCCTGAGTAGTTATGTACACATCCTTAACCAAAATACAAAGTAATGCATTCAGCTCTAACGAGTATAGATTGGAATTTTGCTGAAAACTACTATGTGCTAACTTGATGTAAACCTTATTATTTTACTTACCAGAGGATTAGAGTAGCATATAACCAATTTTATGATGTGCTACCAATGATCGAGAGGTGACTTTCAGTTTCATTAACTTTTGTACACAATGGAATATTTGCCTTTACAGAACTAAACAAAGATATTGGCTGTTCCACTCCAAATGTTGTGAGGTAGGTTCCTGAATTCAGCTTGCATTTGAGTATTCTATTGCTCTGTAGTATACATGCAATATCTACACAGTTCCAGCTGATCCTGAGTAGTTATGTACACATCATTAACCAAAATGCATAGAATAGAAAGTAATGCATTCAGCTCAGTAGAGTGAACAGTTGAATTTTGTACACAATGGAACATTAGCGTTTACAGTAACAAAGATATTGGCTGTTCCACTCTAAATATTATGAGGGAGGTTCCTGAATTCAGCTTGCCTTTCACTATTCCATTGCTCTGGGTAGAAGACATGCAATATCTATACAATTCCAGCTGATCCTGAGTAGTTATGTACACATCCTTAACCAAAATGCATAGAATACAAGTAATGCATTCATCTCAATAGTGTGTACAGTTGAATTTTGCTGAAAACTACTGTGAGCTAACTTGATGTAAACATTATTTTACTTACCATATGATTTAGAACAGTATGCAACCAATTTTATCAGTGTGCTACCAATGACCGAGAGCTGACTTTCAGTTTCATTACCGTTTGTACACAATGGAACATTTGCGTTTACAGAACTAAACAAAGATATTGGTTGTGCCACTCTAAATATTATGAGGGAGGTTCCTGAATTCAGCTTGCTTTTCACTATTCCATTCCTCTGGGTAGAAGACATGCAATATCTATACAATTCCAGCTGATCCTGAGCAGTTATGTACAAATCCATATCTCAAAATGCATAGAATAGAAAATAATGCATTTAGCTCAATAGAGTGTAGAGTTGAATTTTGCTGAAAACTACTATATGTAAACCATGTTATTTTACTTGCCATATGATTTACAGTAGTATGCAACCAATTTTATCAGTGTGCTACAAATTTTCCAGGAGTTGCTTTCAGTAACTCACCTTTTGTACGCAATGGAACATTAGCGCTTACAGAACTAAACAAAGATATTGGCTGTTCCACTCCAAATATTATGAGGGAGGTTCCTGAATTCAGCTTGCATTTGAGTATTCCATGTCTCTGAAAGTCTGCATGCAATATCTATACAGTTCCAGCTCACCCTTACTTATGTGCATATCCTTAACTAAAAATACATAGAATAGAAAGTAATGCATTCAGCTCAAATTTGATGAAAAGTACTATCTAACTTGATGTATACATTATTTTACTCACCATATAATTTAGAGTAGTATGCAACTAATTTTATGTGTGCGACCAATGTTGGACTAGTGACTTCCAGTAACATCACCTTTTGTACACAATGTAACATTAGCGTTTACAGAAATAAACAAATATACTGGCTGTTCCACTCTAAATGTTGTGAGGTAGATTCCTGAATTCAGCTTGCCTTTGACAATTCCATTGCACTGAGTAGAAAACATGCAATATCTATACAGTTCCAGCTGATCCTGAGTAGTTGTGTACACATCCATATCTCAAAATGCATAGTAAAAAAAGTCATGTCTTCAGCCCAGTAGTGTATATTTAAATTTTGCTGAAAACTACTGTGAGCTAACTTGATGTAAACATTATTTTACTTACCATATGATTTAGTGTAGTATGCAACCAATTTTATCAGTGTGCTACCAATATTCCAGGAGTTACTTTCAGTAGCTCACCTTTTGTACGCAATGGAACATTAGCGTTTACAGAACGAAATAACGATATTGGCTGTTCCACTCTAAATGTTGTGAGGTAGGTTCCTGAATTCAGCTTGCATTTGAGTATTCCATGGCTCTGAGCAGTATTCATGCAATATCTATACAGTTCCAGCTCACCCTGAGTAGTGATGCACACATCCTTAACTCAAAATGCATAGAATAGAAGGTAATGCATTCAGCTCAATCGAGTGTAGATTGAAATTTTGCTGAAAACTACTATGTGCTAACTTGATGTAAACCTTATTATTTTACTTACCAGACGATTAGAGTAGCATGCAACCAATTTTATGATGTGCTACCAATGATCGAGAGGTGACTTTCAGTTTCATTACCTTTTGTACACAATGGAACATTAGCGTTTACAGAACGAAATAACGATATTGGCTGTTCCACTCTAAATGTTGTGAGGTAGGTTCCTGAATTCAGCTTGCATTTGAGTATTCCATGGCTCTGAGCAGTATTCATGCAATATCTATACAGTTCCAGCCAAACAAAGATATTGGCTGTTCCACTCCAAATATTATGAGGGAGGTTCCTGAATTCAGCTTGCATTTGAGTATTCCATGGCTCTGAGCAGTATTCATGCAATATCTATACAGTTCCAGCTCACCCTGAGTAGTGATGCACACATCCTTAACTCAAAATGCATAGAATAGAAGGTAATGCATTCAGCTCAATCGAGTGTAGATTGAAATTTTGCTGAAAACTACTATGTGCTAACTTGATGTAAACCTTATTATTTTACTTACCAGACGATTAGAGTAGCATGCAACCAATTTTATGATGTGCTACCAATGATCGAGAGGTGACTTTCAGTTTCATTACCTTTTGTACACAATGGAACATTAGCGTTTACAGAACGAAATAACGATATTGGCTGTTCCACTCTAAATGTTGTGAGGTAGGTTCCTGAATTCAGCTTGCATTTGAGTATTCCATGGCTCTGAGCAGTATTCATGCAATATCTATACAGTTCCAGCCAAACAAAGATATTGGCTGTTCCACTCCAAATATTATGAGGGAGGTTCCTGAATTCAGCTTGCATTTGAGTATTCCATGTCTCTGACAGTGTGCATGCAATATCTATACAGTTCCAGCTCACCCTTACTTATGAGCATAACCTTAACTAAAAATACATAGAATAGAAAGTAATGCATTCAGCTGAAATTTGATGAAAACTACTAACTTGATGTATACATTATTTTACTCACCATATAATTTAGAGTAGTATGCAACTAATTTTATGTGTGCTACCAATGTTGGACAAGTTACTTCCAGTAACATCACCTTTTGTACGCAATGGAACATTAGCGTTTACAGAACGAAATAACCTTATTGGCTGTTCCACTCTAAACGTTGTGAGGTAGGTTCCTGAATTCAGCTTGCATTTGAGTATTCCACGGCTCTGAGTAGAAGAAATGCAATATCTATACAGTTCCAGCTGATCCTGAGTAGTTATGTACACATCCTTAACCAAAATACAAAGTAATGCATTCAGCTCTAACGAGTATAGATTGGAATTTTGCTGAAAACTACTATGTGCTAACTTGATGTAAACCTTATTATTTTACTTACCAGAGGATTAGAGTAGCATATAACCAATTTTATGATGTGCTACCAATGATCGAGAGGTGACTTTCAGTTTCATTAACTTTTGTACACAATGGAATATTTGCCTTTACAGAACTAAACAAAGATATTGGCTGTTCCACTCCAAATGTTGTGAGGTAGGTTCCTGAATTCAGCTTGCATTTGAGTATTCTATTGCTCTGTAGTATACATGCAATATCTACACAGTTCCAGCTGATCCTGAGTAGTTATGTACACATCATTAACCAAAATGCATAGAATAGAAAGTAATGCATTCAGCTCAGTAGAGTGAACAGTTGAATTTTGTACACAATGGAACATTAGCGTTTACAGTAACAAAGATATTGGCTGTTCCACTCTAAATATTATGAGGGAGGTTCCTGAATTCAGCTTGCCTTTCACTATTCCATTGCTCTGGGTAGAAGACATGCAATATCTATACAATTCCAGCTGATCCTGAGTAGTTATGTACACATCCTTAACCAAAATGCATAGAATACAAAGTAATGCATTCATCTCAATAGTGTGTACAGTTGAATTTTGCTGAAAACTACTGTGAGCTAACTTGATGTAAACATTATTTTACTTACCATATGATTTAGAACAGTATGCAACCAATTTTATCAGTGTGCTACCAATGACCGAGAGCTGACTTTCAGTTTCATTACCGTTTGTACACAATGGAACATTTGCGTTTACAGAACTAAACAAAGATATTGGTTGTGCCACTCTAAATATTATGAGGGAGGTTCCTGAATTCAGCTTGCTTTTCACTATTCCATTGCTCTGGGTAGAAGACATGCAATATCTATACAATTCCAGCTGATCCTGAGCAGTTATGTACAAATCCATATCTCAAAATGCATAGAATAGAAAATAATGCATTTAGCTCAATAGAGTGTAGAGTTGAATTTTGCTGAAAACTACTATATGTAAACCATGTTATTTTACTTGCCATATCATTTACAGTAGTATGCAACCAATTTTATCAGTGTGCTACAAATTTTCCAGGAGTTGCTTTCAGTAACTCACCTTTTGTACGCAATGGAACATTAGCGGTTACAGAACTAAACAAAGATATTGGCTGTTCCACTCTAAATATTATGAGGGAGGTTCCTGAATTCAGCTTGCATTTGAGTATTCCATTTCTCTGAAAGTGTGCATGCAATATCTATACAGTTCCAGCTCACCCTTACTTATGTGCATATCCTTAACTAAAAATACATAGAATAGAAAGTAATGCATTCAGCTCAAATTTGAAGAAAACTACTATATAACTTGATGTATACATTATTTTACACCATATAATTTAGAGTAGTATGCAACTAATTTTATGTGTGCTACCAATGTTGGACAAGTTACTTCCAGTAACATCACCTTTTGTACACAATGTAACATTAGCGTTTACAGAAATAAACAAATATACTGGCTGTTCCACTCTAAATGTTGTGAGGTAGATTCCTGAATTCAGCTTGCCTTTGACAATTCCATTGCACTGAGTAGAAAACATGCAATATCTATACAGTTCCAGCTGATCCTGAGTAGTTGTGTACACATCCATATCTCAAAATGCATAGTAAAAAAAGTCATGTCTTCAGCCCAGTAGTGTATATTTGAATTTTGCTGAAAACTACTGTGAGCTAACTTGATGTAAACATTATTTTACTTACCATATGATTTAGTGTAGTATGCAACCAATTTTATCAGTGTGCTACCAATATTCCAGGAGTTACTTTCAGTAGCTCACCTTTTGTACGCAATGGAACATTAGCGTTTACAGAACGAAATAACGATATTGGCTGTTCCACTCTAAATGTTGTGAGGTAGGTTCCTGAATTCAGCTTGCATTTGAGTATTCCATGGCTCTGAGCAGTATTCATGCAATATCTATACAGTTCCAGCTCACCCTGAGTAGTGATGCACACATCCTTAACTCAAAATGCATAGAATAGAAGGTAATGCATTCAGCTGAATCGAGTGTAGATTGAAATTTTGCTGAAAACTACTATGTGCTAACTTGATGTAAACCTTATTATTTTACTTACCAGACGATTAGAGTAGCATGCAACCAATTTTATGATGTGCTACCAATGATCGAGAGGTGACTTTCAGTTTCATTACCTTTTGTACACAATGGAACATTAGCGTTTACAGAACGAAATAACGATATTGGCTGTTCCACTCTAAATGTTGTGAGGTAGGTTCCTGAATTCAGCTTGCATTTGAGTATTCCATTGCTCTGGGTAGAAGACATGCAATATCTATACAATTCCAGCTGATCCTGAGCAGTTATGTACAAATCCATATCTCAAAATGCATAGAATAGAAAATAATGCATTTAGCTCAATAGAGTGTAGAGTTGAATTTTGCTGAAAACTACTATATGTAAACCATGTTATTTTACTTGCCATATCATTTACAGTAGTATGCAACCAATTTTATCAGTGTGCTACAAATTTTCCAGGAGTTGCTTTCAGTAACTCACCTTTTGTACGCAATGGAACATTAGCGGTTACAGAACTAAACAAAGATATTGGCTGTTCCACTCTAAATATTATGAGGGAGGTTCCTGAATTCAGCTTGCATTTGAGTATTCCATTTCTCTGAAAGTGTGCATGCAATATCTATACAGTTCCAGCTCACCCTTACTTATGTGCATATCCTTAACTAAAAATACATAGAATAGAAAGTAATGCATTCAGCTCAAATTTGAAGAAAACTACTATATAACTTGATGTATACATTATTTTACACCATATAATTTAGAGTAGTATGCAACTAATTTTATGTGTGCTACCAATGTTGGACAAGTTACTTCCAGTAACATCACCTTTTGTACACAATGTAACATTAGCGTTTACAGAAATAAACAAATATACTGGCTGTTCCACTCTAAATGTTGTGAGGTAGATTCCTGAATTCAGCTTGCCTTTGACAATTCCATTGCACTGAGTAGAAAACATGCAATATCTATACAGTTCCAGCTGATCCTGAGTAGTTGTGTACACATCCATATCTCAAAATGCATAGTAAAAAAAGTCATGTCTTCAGCCCAGTAGTGTATATTTGAATTTTGCTGAAAACTACTGTGAGCTAACTTGATGTAAACATTATTTTACTTACCATATGATTTAGTGTAGTATGCAACCAATTTTATCAGTGTGCTACCAATATTCCAGGAGTTACTTTCAGTAGCTCACCTTTTGTACGCAATGGAACATTAGCGTTTACAGAACGAAATAACGATATTGGCTGTTCCACTCTAAATGTTGTGAGGTAGGTTCCTGAATTCAGCTTGCATTTGAGTATTCCATGGCTCTGAGCAGTATTCATGCAATATCTATACAGTTCCAGCTCACCCTGAGTAGTGATGCACACATCCTTAACTCAAAATGCATAGAATAGAAGGTAATGCATTCAGCTGAATCGAGTGTAGATTGAAATTTTGCTGAAAACTACTATGTGCTAACTTGATGTAAACCTTATTATTTTACTTACCAGACGATTAGAGTAGCATGCAACCAATTTTATGATGTGCTACCAATGATCGAGAGGTGACTTTCAGTTTCATTACCTTTTGTACACAATGGAACATTAGCGTTTACAGAACGAAATAACGATATTGGCTGTTCCACTCTAAATGTTGTGAGGTAGGTTCCTGAATTCAGCTTGCATTTGAGTATTCCATGGCTCTGAGCAGTATTCATGCAATATCTATACAGTTCCAGCCAAACAAAGATATTGGCTGTTCCACTCCAAATATTATGAGGGAGGTTCCTGAATTCAGCTTGCATTTGAGTATTCCATGTCTCTGACAGTGTGCATGCAATATCTATACAGTTCCAGCTCACCCTTACTTATGAGCATAACCTTAACTAAAAATACATAGAATAGAAAGTAATGCATTCAGCTGAAATTTGATGAAAACTACTAACTTGATGTATACATTATTTTACTCACCATATAATTTAGAGTAGTATGCAACTAATTTTATGTGTGCGACCAATGTTGGACTGGTTACTTCCAGTAACATCACCTTTTGTACACAATGGAACATTAGCGTTTACAGAAATAAACAGATATACTGGCTGTTCCACTCTAAATGTTGTGGGGTAGGTTCCTGAATTCTGCTTGCATTTGAGTATTCCACGGCTCTGAGTAGAAGAAATGCAATATCTATACAGTTCCA
This sequence comes from Hemitrygon akajei, assembly GCF_048418815.1. Lineage (NCBI taxonomy): Eukaryota > Metazoa > Chordata > Chondrichthyes > Myliobatiformes > Dasyatidae > Hemitrygon > Hemitrygon akajei. Next base: position 5,749,669 of record NC_133148.1, on the reverse strand, counting down.
GCTGATCCTGAGTAGTTATGTACACATCCTTAACCAAAATACAAAGTAATGCATTCAGCTCAAACGAGTATAGATTGGAATTTTGCTGAAAACTACTATGTGCTAACTTGATGTAAACCTTATTATTTTACTTGCCAGAGGATTAGAGTAGCATATAACCAATTTTATGATGTGCTACCAATGATCGAGAGGTGACTTTCAGTTTCATTACCTTTTGTACACAATGGAACATTAGCGTTTACAGAACGAAATAACGATATTGGCTGTTCCACTCTAAATGTTGTGAGGTAGGTTCCTGAATTCAGCTTGCATTTGAGTATTCCATGGCTCTGAGCAGTATTCATGCAATATCTATACAGTTCCAGCCAAACAAAGATATTGGCTGTTCCACTCCAAATATTATGAGGGAGGTTCCTGAATTCAGCTTGCATTTGAGTATTCCATGTCTCTGACAGTGTGCATGCAATATCTATACAGTTCCAGCTCACCCTTACTTATGAGCATAACCTTAACTAAAAATACATAGAATAGAAAGTAATGCATTCAGCTGAAATTTGATGAAAACTACTAACTTGATGTATACATTATTTTACTCACCATATAATTTAGAGTAGTATGCAACTAATTTTATGTGTGCTACCAATGTTGGACAAGTTACTTCCAGTAACATCACCTTTTGTACGCAATGGAACATTAGCGTTTACAGAACGAAATAACCTTATTGGCTGTTCCACTCTAAACGTTGTGAGGTAGGTTCCTGAATTCAGCTTGCATTTGAGTATTCCACGGCTCTGAGTAGAAGAAATGCAATATCTATACAGTTCCAGCTGATCCTGAGTAGTTATGTACACATCCTTAACCAAAATACAAAGTAATGCATTCAGCTCTAACGAGTATAGATTGGAATTTTGCTGAAAACTACTATGTGCTAACTTGATGTAAACCTTATTATTTTACTTACCAGAGGATTAGAGTAGCATATAACCAATTTTATGATGTGCTACCAATGATCGAGAGGTGACTTTCAGTTTCATTAACTTTTGTACACAATGGAATATTTGCCTTTACAGAACTAAACAAAGATATTGGCTGTTCCACTCCAAATGTTGTGAGGTAGGTTCCTGAATTCAGCTTGCATTTGAGTATTCTATTGCTCTGTAGTATACATGCAATATCTACACAGTTCCAGCTGATCCTGAGTAGTTATGTACACATCATTAACCAAAATGCATAGAATAGAAAGTAATGCATTCAGCTCAGTAGAGTGAACAGTTGAATTTTGTACACAATGGAACATTAGCGTTTACAGTAACAAAGATATTGGCTGTTCCACTCTAAATATTATGAGGGAGGTTCCTGAATTCAGCTTGCCTTTCACTATTCCATTGCTCTGGGTAGAAGACATGCAATATCTATACAATTCCAGCTGATCCTGAGTAGTTATGTACACATCCTTAACCAAAATGCATAGAATAGAAAGTAATGCATTCAGCTCAGTAGAGTGAACAGTTGAATTTTGTACACAATGGAACATTAGCGTTTACAGTAACAAAGATATTGGCTGTTCCACTCTAAATATTATGAGGGAGGTTCCTGAATTCAGCTTGCCTTTCACTATTCCATTGCTCTGGGTAGAAGACATGCAATATCTATACAATTCCAGCTGATCCTGAGTAGTTATGTACACATCCTTAACCAAAATGCATAGAATACAAAGTAATGCATTCATCTCAATAGTGTGTACAGTTGAATTTTGCTGAAAACTACTGTGAGCTAACTTGATGTAAACATTATTTTACTTACCATATGATTTAGAACAGTATGCAACCAATTTTATCAGTGTGCTACCAATGACCGAGAGCTGACTTTCAGTTTCATTACCTTTTGTACACAATGGAACATTAGCGTTTACAGAACGAAATAACGATATTGGCTGTTCCACTCTAAATGTTGTGAGGTAGGTTCCTGAATTCAGCTTGCATTTGAGTATTCCATGGCTCTGAGCAGTATTCATGCAATATCTATACAGTTCCAGCCAAACAAAGATATTGGCTGTTCCACTCCAAATATTATGAGGGAGGTTCCTGAATTCAGCTTGCATTTGAGTATTCCATGTCTCTGACAGTGTGCATGCAATATCTATACAGTTCCAGCTCACCCTTACTTATGAGCATAACCTTAACTAAAAATACATAGAATAGAAAGTAATGCATTCAGCTGAAATTTGATGAAAACTACTAACTTGATGTATACATTATTTTACTCACCATATAATTTAGAGTAGTATGCAACTAATTTTATGTGTGCGACCAATGTTGGACTGGTTACTTCCAGTAACATCACCTTTTGTACACAATGGAACATTAGCGTTTACAGAAATAAACAGATATACTGGCTGTTCCACTCTAAATGTTGTGGGGTAGGTTCCTGAATTCTGCTTGCATTTGAGTATTTCACGGCTCTGAGTAGAAGAAATGCAATATCTATACAGTTCCAGCTGATCCTGAGTAGTTATGTACACATCCTTAACCAAAATACAAAGTAATGCATTCAGCTCAAACGAGTATAGATTGGAATTTTGCTGAAAACTACTATGTGCTAACTTGATGTAAACCTTATTATTTTACTTGCCAGAGGATTAGAGTAGCATATAACCAATTTTATGATGTGCTACCAATGATCGAGAGGTGACTTTCAGTTTCATTACCTTTTGTACACAATGGAACATTAGCGTTTACAGAACGAAATAACGATATTGGCTGTTCCACTCTAAATGTTGTGAGGTAGGTTCCTGAATTCAGCTTGCATTTGAGTATTCCATGGCTCTGAGCAGTATTCATGCAATATCTATACAGTTCCAGCCAAACAAAGATATTGGCTGTTCCACTCCAAATATTATGAGGGAGGTTCCTGAATTCAGCTTGCATTTGAGTATTCCATGGCTCTGAGCAGTATTCATGCAATATCTATACAGTTCCAGCTCACCCTGAGTAGTGATGCACACATCCTTAACTCAAAATGCATAGAATAGAAGGTAATGCATTCAGCTCAATCGAGTGTAGATTGAAATTTTGCTGAAAACTACTATGTGCTAACTTGATGTAAACCTTATTATTTTACTTACCAGACGATTAGAGTAGCATGCAACCAATTTTATGATGTGCTACCAATGATCGAGAGGTGACTTTCAGTTTCATTACCTTTTGTACACAATGGAACATTAGCGTTTACAGAACGAAATAACGATATTGGCTGTTCCACTCTAAATGTTGTGAGGTAGGTTCCTGAATTCAGCTTGCATTTGAGTATTCCATGGCTCTGAGCAGTATTCATGCAATATCTATACAGTTCCAGCCAAACAAAGATATTGGCTGTTCCACTCCAAATATTATGAGGGAGGTTCCTGAATTCAGCTTGCATTTGAGTATTCCATGTCTCTGACAGTGTGCATGCAATATCTATACAGTTCCAGCTCACCCTTACTTATGAGCATAACCTTAACTAAAAATACATAGAATAGAAAGTAATGCATTCAGCTGAAATTTGATGAAAACTACTAACTTGATGTATACATTATTTTACTCACCATATAATTTAGAGTAGTATGCAACTAATTTTATGTGTGCGACCAATGTTGGACTGGTTACTTCCAGTAACATCACCTTTTGTACACAATGGAACATTAGCGTTTACAGAAATAAACAGATATACTGGCTGTTCCACTCTAAATGTTGTGGGGTAGGTTCCTGAATTCTGCTTGCATTTGAGTATTCCACGGCTCTGAGTAGAAGAAATGCAATATCTATACAGTTCCAGCTGATCCTGAGTAGTTATGTACACATCCTTAACCAAAATACAAAGTAATGCATTCAGCTCAAACGAGTATAGATTGGAATTTTGCTGAAAACTACTATGTGCTAACTTGATGTAAACCTTATTATTTTACTTGCCAGAGGATTAGAGTAGCATATAACCAATTTTATGATGTGCTACCAATGATCGAGAGGTGACTTTCAGTTTCATTACCTTTTGTACACAATGGAACATTAGCGTTTACAGAACGAAATAACGATATTGGCTGTTCCACTCTAAATGTTGTGAGGTAGGTTCCTGAATTCAGCTTGCATTTGAGTATTCCATGGCTCTGAGCAGTATTCATGCAATATCTATACAGTTCCAGCCAAACAAAGATATTGGCTGTTCCACTCCAAATATTATGAGGGAGGTTCCTGAATTCAGCTTGCATTTGAGTATTCCATGTCTCTGACAGTGTGCATGCAATATCTATACAGTTCCAGCTCACCCTTACTTATGAGCATAACCTTAACTAAAAATACATAGAATAGAAAGTAATGCATTCAGCTGAAATTTGATGAAAACTACTAACTTGATGTATACATTATTTTACTCACCATATAATTTAGAGTAGTATGCAACTAATTTTATGTGTGCTACCAATGTTGGACAAGTTACTTCCAGTAACATCACCTTTTGTACGCAATGGAACATTAGCGTTTACAGAACGAAATAACCTTATTGGCTGTTCCACTCTAAACGTTGTGAGGTAGGTTCCTGAATTCAGCTTGCATTTGAGTATTCCACGGCTCTGAGTAGAAGAAATGCAATATCTATACAGTTCCAGCTGATCCTGAGTAGTTATGTACACATCCTTAACCAAAATACAAAGTAATGCATTCAGCTCTAACGAGTATAGATTGGAATTTTGCTGAAAACTACTATGTGCTAACTTGATGTAAACCTTATTATTTTACTTACCAGAGGATTAGAGTAGCATATAACCAATTTTATGATGTGCTACCAATGATCGAGAGGTGACTTTCAGTTTCATTAACTTTTGTACACAATGGAATATTTGCCTTTACAGAACTAAACAAAGATATTGGCTGTTCCACTCCAAATGTTGTGAGGTAGGTTCCTGAATTCAGCTTGCATTTGAGTATTCTATTGCTCTGTAGTATACATGCAATATCTACACAGTTCCAGCTGATCCTGAGTAGTTATGTACACATCATTAACCAAAATGCATAGAATAGAAAGTAATGCATTCAGCTCAGTAGAGTGAACAGTTGAATTTTGTACACAATGGAACATTAGCGTTTACAGTAACAAAGATATTGGCTGTTCCACTCTAAATATTATGAGGGAGGTTCCTGAATTCAGCTTGCCTTTCACTATTCCATTGCTCTGGGTAGAAGACATGCAATATCTATACAATTCCAGCTGATCCTGAGTAGTTATGTACACATCCTTAACCAAAATGCATAGAATAGAAAGTAATGCATTCAGCTCAGTAGAGTGAACAGTTGAATTTTGTACACAATGGAACATTAGCGTTTACAGTAACAAAGATATTGGCTGTTCCACTCTAAATATTATGAGGGAGGTTCCTGAATTCAGCTTGCCTTTCACTATTCCATTGCTCTGGGTAGAAGACATGCAATATCTATACAATTCCAGCTGATCCTGAGTAGTTATGTACACATCCTTAACCAAAATGCATAGAATACAAAGTAATGCATTCATCTCAATAGTGTGTACAGTTGAATTTTGCTGAAAACTACTGTGAGCTAACTTGATGTAAACATTATTTTACTTACCATATGATTTAGAACAGTATGCAACCAATTTTATCAGTGTGCTACCAATGACCGAGAGCTGACTTTCAGTTTCATTACCTTTTGTACACAATGGAACATTAGCGTTTACAGAACGAAATAACGATATTGGCTGTTCCACTCTAAATGTTGTGAGGTAGGTTCCTGAATTCAGCTTGCATTTGAGTATTCCATGGCTCTGAGCAGTATTCATGCAATATCTATACAGTTCCAGCCAAACAAAGATATTGGCTGTTCCACTCCAAATATTATGAGGGAGGTTCCTGAATTCAGCTTGCATTTGAGTATTCCATGTCTCTGACAGTGTGCATGCAATATCTATACAGTTCCAGCTCACCCTTACTTATGAGCATAACCTTAACTAAAAATACATAGAATAGAAAGTAATGCATTCAGCTGAAATTTGATGAAAACTACTAACTTGATGTATACATTATTTTACTCACCATATAATTTAGAGTAGTATGCAACTAATTTTATGTGTGCGACCAATGTTGGACTGGTTACTTCCAGTAACATCACCTTTTGTACACAATGGAACATTAGCGTTTACAGAAATAAACAGATATACTGGCTGTTCCACTCTAAATGTTGTGGGGTAGGTTCCTGAATTCTGCTTGCATTTGAGTATTTCACGGCTCTGAGTAGAAGAAATGCAATATCTATACAGTTCCAGCTGATCCTGAGTAGTTATGTACACATCCTTAACCAAAATACAAAGTAATGCATTCAGCTCAAACGAGTATAGATTGGAATTTTGCTGAAAACTACTATGTGCTAACTTGATGTAAACCTTATTATTTTACTTGCCAGAGGATTAGAGTAGCATATAACCAATTTTATGATGTGCTACCAATGATCGAGAGGTGACTTTCAGTTTCATTACCTTTTGTACACAATGGAACATTAGCGTTTACAGAACGAAATAACGATATTGGCTGTTCCACTCTAAATGTTGTGAGGTAGGTTCCTGAATTCAGCTTGCATTTGAGTATTCCATGGCTCTGAGCAGTATTCATGCAATATCTATACAGTTCCAGCCAAACAAAGATATTGGCTGTTCCACTCCAAATATTATGAGGGAGGTTCCTGAATTCAGCTTGCATTTGAGTATTCCATGTCTCTGACAGTGTGCATGCAATATCTATACAGTTCCAGCTCACCCTTACTTATGAGCATAACCTTAACTAAAAATACATAGAATAGAAAGTAATGCATTCAGCTGAAATTTGATGAAAACTACTAACTTGATGTATACATTATTTTACTCACCATATAATTTAGAGTAGTATGCAACTAATTTTATGTGTGCTACCAATGTTGGACAAGTTACTTCCAGTAACATCACCTTTTGTACGCAATGGAACATTAGCGTTTACAGAACGAAATAACCTTATTGGCTGTTCCACTCTAAACGTTGTGAGGTAGGTTCCTGAATTCAGCTTGCATTTGAGTATTCCACGGCTCTGAGTAGAAGAAATGCAATATCTATACAGTTCCAGCTGATCCTGAGTAGTTATGTACACATCCTTAACCAAAATACAAAGTAATGCATTCAGCTCTAACGAGTATAGATTGGAATTTTGCTGAAAACTACTATGTGCTAACTTGATGTAAACCTTATTATTTTACTTACCAGAGGATTAGAGTAGCATATAACCAATTTTATGATGTGCTACCAATGATCGAGAGGTGACTTTCAGTTTCATTAACTTTTGTACACAATGGAATATTTGCCTTTACAGAACTAAACAAAGATATTGGCTGTTCCACTCCAAATGTTGTGAGGTAGGTTCCTGAATTCAGCTTGCATTTGAGTATTCTATTGCTCTGTAGTATACATGCAATATCTACACAGTTCCAGCTGATCCTGAGTAGTTATGTACACATCATTAACCAAAATGCATAGAATAGAAAGTAATGCATTCAGCTCAGTAGAGTGAACAGTTGAATTTTGTACACAATGGAACATTAGCGTTTACAGTAACAAAGATATTGGCTGTTCCACTCTAAATATTATGAGGGAGGTTCCTGAATTCAGCTTGCCTTTCACTATTCCATTGCTCTGGGTAGAAGACATGCAATATCTATACAATTCCAGCTGATCCTGAGTAGTTATGTACACATCCTTAACCAAAATGCATAGAATAGAAAGTAATGCATTCAGCTCAGTAGAGTGAACAGTTGAATTTTGTACACAATGGAACATTAGCGTTTACAGTAACAAAGATATTGGCTGTTCCACTCTAAATATTATGAGGGAGGTTCCTGAATTCAGCTTGCCTTTCACTATTCCATTGCTCTGGGTAGAAGACATGCAATATCTATACAATTCCAGCTGATCCTGAGTAGTTATGTACACATCCTTAACCAAAATGCATAGAATACAAAGTAATGCATTCATCTCAATAGTGTGTACAGTTGAATTTTGCTGAAAACTACTGTGAGCTAACTTGATGTAAACATTATTTTACTTACCATATGATTTAGAACAGTATGCAACCAATTTTATCAGTGTGCTACCAATGACCGAGAGCTGACTTTCAGTTTCATTACCGTTTGTACACAATGGAACATTTGCGTTTACAGAACTAAACAAAGATATTGGTTGTGCCACTCTAAATATTATGAGGGAGGTTCCTGAATTCAGCTTGCTTTTCACTATTCCATTGCTCTGGGTAGAAGACATGCAATATCTATACAATTCCAGCTGATCCTGAGCAGTTATGTACAAATCCATATCTCAAAATGCATAGAATAGAAAATAATGCATTTAGCTCAATAGAGTGTAGAGTTGAATTTTGCTGAAAACTACTATATGTAAACCATGTTATTTTACTTGCCATATGATTTACAGTAGTATGCAACCAATTTTATCAGTGTGCTACAAATTTTCCAGGAGTTGCTTTCAGTAACTCACCTTTTGTACGCAATGGAACATTAGCGGTTACAGAACTAAACAAAGATATTGGCTGTTCCACTCCAAATATTATGAGGGAGGTTCCTGAATTCAGCTTGCATTTGAGTATTCCATGTCTCTGACAGTGTGCATGCAATATCTATACAGTTCCAGCTCACCCTTACTTATGAGCATAACCTTAACTAAAAATACATAGAATAGAAAGTAATGCATTCAGCTGAAATTTGATGAAAACTACTAACTTGATGTATACATTATTTTACTCACCATATAATTTAGAGTAGTATGCAACTAATTTTATGTGTGCTACCAATGTTGGACAAGTTACTTCCAGTAACATCACCTTTTGTACGCAATGGAACATTAGCGTTTACAGAACGAAATAACCTTATTGGCTGTTCCACTCTAAACGTTGTGAGGTAGGTTCCTGAATTCAGCTTGCATTTGAGTATTCCACGGCTCTGAGTAGAAGAAATGCAATATCTATACAGTTCCAGCTGATCCTGAGTAGTTATGTACACATCCTTAACCAAAATACAAAGTAATGCATTCAGCTCTAACGAGTATAGATTGGAATTTTGCTGAAAACTACTATGTGCTAACTTGATGTAAACCTTATTATTTTACTTACCAGAGGATTAGAGTAGCATATAACCAATTTTATGATGTGCTACCAATGATCGAGAGGTGACTTTCAGTTTCATTAACTTTTGTACACAATGGAATATTTGCCTTTACAGAACTAAACAAAGATATTGGCTGTTCCACTCCAAATGTTGTGAGGTAGGTTCCTGAATTCAGCTTGCATTTGAGTATTCTATTGCTCTGTAGTATACATGCAATATCTACACAGTTCCAGCTGATCCTGAGTAGTTATGTACACATCATTAACCAAAATGCATAGAATAGAAAGTAATGCATTCAGCTCAGTAGAGTGAACAGTTGAATTTTGTACACAATGGAACATTAGCGTTTACAGTAACAAAGATATTGGCTGTTCCACTCTAAATATTATGAGGGAGGTTCCTGAATTCAGCTTGCCTTTCACTATTCCATTGCTCTGGGTAGAAGACATGCAATATCTATACAATTCCAGCTGATCCTGAGTAGTTATGTACACATCCTTAACCAAAATGCATAGAATACAAGTAATGCATTCATCTCAATAGTGTGTACAGTTGAATTTTGCTGAAAACTACTGTGAGCTAACTTGATGTAAACATTATTTTACTTACCATATGATTTAGAACAGTATGCAACCAATTTTATCAGTGTGCTACCAATGACCGAGAGCTGACTTTCAGTTTCATTACCGTTTGTACACAATGGAACATTTGCGTTTACAGAACTAAACAAAGATATTGGTTGTGCCACTCTAAATATTATGAGGGAGGTTCCTGAATTCAGCTTGCTTTTCACTATTCCATTGCTCTGGGTAGAAGACATGCAATATCTATACAATTCCAGCTGATCCTGAGCAGTTATGTACAAATCCATATCTCAAAATGCATAGAATAGAAAATAATGCATTTAGCTCAATAGAGTGTAGAGTTGAATTTTGCTGAAAACTACTATATGTAAACCATGTTATTTTACTTGCCATATGATTTACAGTAGTATGCAACCAATTTTATCAGTGTGCTACAAATTTTCCAGGAGTTGCTTTCAGTAACTCACCTTTTGTACGCAATGGAACATTAGCGCTTACAGAACTAAACAAAGATATTGGCTGTTCCACTCCAAATATTATGAGGGAGGTTCCTGAATTCAGCTTGCATTTGAGTATTCCATGTCTCTGAAAGTCTGCATGCAATATCTATACAGTTCCAGCTCACCCTTACTTATGTGCATATCCTTAACTAAAAATACATAGAATAGAAAGTAATGCATTCAGCTGAAATTTGATGAAAAGTACTATCTAACTTGATGTATACATTATTTTACTCACCATATAATTTAGAGTAGTATGCAACTAATTTTATGTGTGCGACCAATGTTGGACTAGTGACTTCCAGTAACATCACCTTTTGTACACAATGTAACATTAGCGTTTACAGAAATAAACAAATATACTGGCTGTTCCACTCTAAATGTTGTGAGGTAGATTCCTGAATTCAGCTTGCCTTTGACAATTCCATTGCACTGAGTAGAAAACATGCAATATCTATACAGTTCCAGCTGATCCTGAGTAGTTGTGTACACATCCATATCTCAAAATGCATAGTAAAAAAAGTCATGTCTTCAGCCCAGTAGTGTATATTTAAATTTTGCTGAAAACTACTGTGAGCTAACTTGATGTAAACATTATTTTACTTACCATATGATTTAGTGTAGTATGCAACCAATTTTATCAGTGTGCTACCAATATTCCAGGAGTTACTTTCAGTAGCTCACCTTTTGTACGCAATGGAACATTAGCGTTTACAGAACGAAATAACGATATTGGCTGTTCCACTCTAAATGTTGTGAGGTAGGTTCCTGAATTCAGCTTGCATTTGAGTATTCCATGGCTCTGAGCAGTATTCATGCAATATCTATACAGTTCCAGCTCACCCTGAGTAGTGATGCACACATCCTTAACTCAAAATGCATAGAATAGAAGGTAATGCATTCAGCTCAATCGAGTGTAGATTGAAATTTTGCTGAAAACTACTATGTGCTAACTTGATGTAAACCTTATTATTTTACTTACCAGACGATTAGAGTAGCATGCAACCAATTTTATGATGTGCTACCAATGATCGAGAGGTGACTTTCAGTTTCATTACCTTTTGTACACAATGGAACATTAGCGTTTACAGAACGAAATAACGATATTGGCTGTTCCACTCTAAATGTTGTGAGGTAGGTTCCTGAATTCAGCTTGCATTTGAGTATTCCATGGCTCTGAGCAGTATTCATGCAATATCTATACAGTTCCAGCCAAACAAAGATATTGGCTGTTCCACTCCAAATATTATGAGGGAGGTTCCTGAATTCAGCTTGCATTTGAGTATTCCATGTCTCTGACAGTGTGCATGCAATATCTATACAGTTCCAGCTCACCCTTACTTATGAGCATAACCTTAACTAAAAATACATAGAATAGAAAGTAATGCATTCAGCTGAAATTTGATGAAAACTACTAACTTGATGTATACATTATTTTACTCACCATATAATTTAGAGTAGTATGCAACTAATTTTATGTGTGCTACCAATGTTGGACAAGTTACTTCCAGTAACATCACCTTTTGTACGCAATGGAACATTAGCGTTTACAGAACGAAATAACCTTATTGGCTGTTCCACTCTAAACGTTGTGAGGTAGGTTCCTGAATTCAGCTTGCATTTGAGTATTCCACGGCTCTGAGTAGAAGAAATGCAATATCTATACAGTTCCAGCTGATCCTGAGTAGTTATGTACACATCCTTAACCAAAATACAAAGTAATGCATTCAGCTCTAACGAGTATAGATTGGAATTTTGCTGAAAACTACTATGTGCTAACTTGATGTAAACCTTATTATTTTACTTACCAGAGGATTAGAGTAGCATATAACCAATTTTATGATGTGCTACCAATGATCGAGAGGTGACTTTCAGTTTCATTAACTTTTGTACACAATGGAATATTTGCCTTTACAGAACTAAACAAAGATATTGGCTGTTCCACTCCAAATGTTGTGAGGTAGGTTCCTGAATTCAGCTTGCATTTGAGTATTCTATTGCTCTGTAGTATACATGCAATATCTACACAGTTCCAGCTGATCCTGAGTAGTTATGTACACATCATTAACCAAAATGCATAGAATAGAAAGTAATGCATTCAGCTCAGTAGAGTGAACAGTTGAATTTTGTACACAATGGAACATTAGCGTTTACAGTAACAAAGATATTGGCTGTTCCACTCTAAATATTATGAGGGAGGTTCCTGAATTCAGCTTGCCTTTCACTATTCCATTGCTCTGGGTAGAAGACATGCAATATCTATACAATTCCAGCTGATCCTGAGTAGTTATGTACACATCCTTAACCAAAATGCATAGAATACAAAGTAATGCATTCATCTCAATAGTGTGTACAGTTGAATTTTGCTGAAAACTACTGTGAGCTAACTTGATGTAAACATTATTTTACTTACCATATGATTTAGAACAGTATGCAACCAATTTTATCAGTGTGCTACCAATGACCGAGAGCTGACTTTCAGTTTCATTACCGTTTGTACACAATGGAACATTTGCGTTTACAGAACTAAACAAAGATATTGGTTGTGCCACTCTAAATATTATGAGGGAGGTTCCTGAATTCAGCTTGCTTTTCACTATTCCATTGCTCTGGGTAGAAGACATGCAATATCTATACAATTCCAGCTGATCCTGAGCAGTTATGTACAAATCCATATCTCAAAATGCATAGAATAGAAAATAATGCATTTAGCTCAATAGAGTGTAGAGTTGAATTTTGCTGAAAACTACTATATGTAAACCATGTTATTTTACTTGCCATATGATTTACAGTAGTATGCAACCAATTTTATCAGTGTGCTACAAATTTTCCAGGAGTTGCTTTCAGTAACTCACCTTTTGTACGCAATGGAACATTAGCGGTTACAGAACTAAACAAAGATATTGGCTGTTCCACTCTAAATATTATGAGGGAGGTTCCTGAATTCAGCTTGCATTTGAGTATTCCATTTCTCTGAAAGTGTGCATGCAATATCTATACAGTTCCAGCTCACCCTTACTTATGTGCATATCCTTAACTAAAAATACATAGAATAGAAAGTAATGCATTCAGCTCAAATTTGAAGAAAACTACTATATAACTTGATGTATACATTATTTTACACCATATAATTTAGAGTAGTATGCAACTAATTTTATGTGTGCTACCAATGTTGGACAAGTTACTTCCAGTAACATCACCTTTTGTACACAATGTAACATTAGCGTTTACAGAAATAAACAAATATACTGGCTGTTCCACTCTAAATGTTGTGAGGTAGATTCCTGAATTCAGCTTGCCTTTGACAATTCCATTGCACTGAGTAGAAAACATGCAATATCTATACAGTTCCAGCTGATCCTGAGTAGTTGTGTACACATCCATATCTCAAAATGCATAGTAAAAAAAGTCATGTCTTCAGCCCAGTAGTGTATATTTGAATTTTGCTGAAAACTACTGTGAGCTAACTTGATGTAAACATTATTTTACTTACCATATGATTTAGTGTAGTATGCAACCAATTTTATCAGTGTGCTACCAATATTCCAGGAGTTACTTTCAGTAGCTCACCTTTTGTACGCAATGGAACATTAGCGTTTACAGAACGAAATAACGATATTGGCTGTTCCACTCTAAATGTTGTGAGGTAGGTTCCTGAATTCAGCTTGCATTTGAGTATTCCATGGCTCTGAGCAGTATTCATGCAATATCTATACAGTTCCAGCTCACCCTGAGTAGTGATGCACACATCCTTAACTCAAAATGCATAGAATAGAAGGTAATGCATTCAGCTGAATCGAGTGTAGATTGAAATTTTGCTGAAAACTACTATGTGCTAACTTGATGTAAACCTTATTATTTTACTTACCAGACGATTAGAGTAGCATGCAACCAATTTTATGATGTGCTACCAATGATCGAGAGGAGACTTTCAGTTTCATTACCTTTTGTACACAATGGAACATTAGCGTTTACAGAACGAAATAACGATATTGGCTGTTCCACTCTAAATGTTGTGAGGTAGGTTCCTGAATTCAGCTTGCATTTGAGTATTCCATGGCTCTGAGCAGTATTCATGCAATATCTATACAGTTCCAGCCAAACAAAGATATTGGCTGTTCCACTCCAAATATTATGAGGGAGGTTCCTGAATTCAGCTTGCATTTGAGTATTCCATGTCTCTGACAGTGTGCATGCAATATCTATACAGTTCCAGCTCACCCTTACTTATGAGCATAACCTTAACTAAAAATACATAGAATAGAAAGTAATGCATTCAGCTGAAATTTGATGAAAACTACTAACTTGATGTATACATTATTTTACTCACCATATAATTTAGAGTAGTATGCAACTAATTTTATGTGTGCTACCAATGTTGGACAAGTTACTTCCAGTAACATCACCTTTTGTACGCAATGGAACATTAGCGTTTACAGAACGAAATAACCTTATTGGCTGTTCCACTCTAAACGTTGTGAGGTAGGTTCCTGAATTCAGCTTGCATTTGAGTATTCCACGGCTCTGAGTAGAAGAAATGCAATATCTATACAGTTCCAGCTGATCCTGAGTAGTTATGTACACATCCTTAACCAAAATACAAAGTAATGCATTCAGCTCTAACGAGTATAGATTGGAATTTTGCTGAAAACTACTATGTGCTAACTTGATGTAAACCTTATTATTTTACTTACCAGAGGATTAGAGTAGCATATAACCAATTTTATGATGTGCTACCAATGATCGAGAGGTGACTTTCAGTTTCATTAACTTTTGTACACAATGGAATATTTGCCTTTACAGAACTAAACAAAGATATTGGCTGTTCCACTCCAAATGTTGTGAGGTAGGTTCCTGAATTCAGCTTGCATTTGAGTATTCTATTGCTCTGTAGTATACATGCAATATCTACACAGTTCCAGCTGATCCTGAGTAGTTATGTACACATCATTAACCAAAATGCATAGAATAGAAAGTAATGCATTCAGCTCAGTAGAGTGAACAGTTGAATTTTGTACACAATGGAACATTAGCGTTTACAGTAACAAAGATATTGGCTGTTCCACTCTAAATATTATGAGGGAGGTTCCTGAATTCAGCTTGCCTTTCACTATTCCATTGCTCTGGGTAGAAGACATGCAATATCTATACAATTCCAGCTGATCCTGAGTAGTTATGTACACATCCTTAACCAAAATGCATAGAATACAAAGTAATGCATTCATCTCAATAGTGTGTACAGTTGAATTTTGCTGAAAACTACTGTGAGCTAACTTGATGTAAACATTATTTTACTTACCATATGATTTAGAACAGTATGCAACCAATTTTATCAGTGTGCTACCAATGACCGAGAGCTGACTTTCAGTTTCATTACCGTTTGTACACAATGGAACATTTGCGTTTACAGAACTAAACAAAGATATTGGTTGTGCCACTCTAAATATTATGAGGGAGGTTCCTGAATTCAGCTTGCTTTTCACTATTCCATTCCTCTGGGTAGAAGACATGCAATATCTATACAATTCCAGCTGATCCTGAGCAGTTATGTACAAATCCATATCTCAAAATGCATAGAATAGAAAATAATGCATTTAGCTCAATAGAGTGTAGAGTTGAATTTTGCTGAAAACTACTATATGTAAACCATGTTATTTTACTTGCCATATCATTTACAGTAGTATGCAACCAATTTTATCAGTGTGCTACAAATTTTCCAGGAGTTGCTTTCAGTAACTCACCTTTTGTACGCAATGGAACATTAGCGCTTACAGAACTAAACAAAGATATTGGCTGTTCCACTCCAAATATTATGAGGGAGGTTCCTGAATTCAGCTTGCATTTGAGTATTCCATGTCTCTGAAAGTCTGCATGCAATATCTATACAGTTCCAGCTCACCCTTACTTATGTGCATATCCTTAACTAAAAATACATAGAATAGAAAGTAATGCATTCAGCTGAAATTTGATGAAAAGTACTATCTAACTTGATGTATACATTATTTTACTCACCATATAATTTAGAGTAGTATGCAACTAATTTTATGTGTGCGACCAATGTTGGACTAGTGACTTCCAGTAACATCACCTTTTGTACACAATGTAACATTAGCGTTTACAGAAATAAACAAATATACTGGCTGTTCCACTCTAAATGTTGTGAGGTAGATTCCTGAATTCAGCTTGCCTTTGACAATTCCATTGCACTGAGTAGAAAACATGCAATATCTATACAGTTCCAGCTGATCCTGAGTAGTTGTGTACACATCCATATCTCAAAATGCATAGTAAAAAAAGTCATGTCTTCAGCCCAGTAGTGTATATTTAAATTTTGCTGAAAACTACTGTGAGCTAACTTGATGTAAACATTATTTTACTTACCATATGATTTAGTGTAGTATGCAACCAATTTTATCAGTGTGCTACCAATATTCCAGGAGTTACTTTCAGTAGCTCACCTTTTGTACGCAATGGAACATTAGCGTTTACAGAACGAAATAACGATATTGGCTGTTCCACTCTAAATGTTGTGAGGTAGGTTCCTGAATTCAGCTTGCATTTGAGTATTCCATGGCTCTGAGCAGTATTCATGCAATATCTATACAGTTCCAGCTCACCCTGAGTAGTGATGCACACATCCTTAACTCAAAATGCATAGAATAGAAGGTAATGCATTCAGCTCAATCGAGTGTAGATTGAAATTTTGCTGAAAACTACTATGTGCTAACTTGATGTAAACCTTATTATTTTACTTACCAGACGATTAGAGTAGCATGCAACCAATTTTATGATGTGCTACCAATGATCGAGAGGTGACTTTCAGTTTCATTACCTTTTGTACACAATGGAACATTAGCGTTTACAGAACGAAATAACGATATTGGCTGTTCCACTCTAAATGTTGTGAGGTAGGTTCCTGAATTCAGCTTGCATTTGAGTATTCCATGGCTCTGAGCAGTATTCATGCAATATCTATACAGTTCCAGCCAAACAAAGATATTGGCTGTTCCACTCCAAATATTATGAGGGAGGTTCCTGAATTCAGCTTGCATTTGAGTATTCCATGTCTCTGACAGTGTGCATGCAATATCTATACAGTTCCAGCTCACCCTTACTTATGAGCATAACCTTAACTAAAAATACATAGAATAGAAAGTAATGCATTCAGCTGAAATTTGATGAAAACTACTAACTTGATGTATACATTATTTTACTCACCATATAATTTAGAGTAGTATGCAACTAATTTTATGTGTGCTACCAATGTTGGACAAGTTACTTCCAGTAACATCACCTTTTGTACGCAATGGAACATTAGCGTTTACAGAACGAAATAACCTTATTGGCTGTTCCACTCTAAACGTTGTGAGGTAGGTTCCTGAATTCAGCTTGCATTTGAGTATTCCACGGCTCTGAGTAGAAGAAATGCAATATCTATACAGTTCCAGCTGATCCTGAGTAGTTATGTACACATCCTTAACCAAAATACAAAGTAATGCATTCAGCTCTAACGAGTATAGATTGGAATTTTGCTGAAAACTACTATGTGCTAACTTGATGTAAACCTTATTATTTTACTTACCAGAGGATTAGAGTAGCATATAACCAATTTTATGATGTGCTACCAATGATCGAGAGGTGACTTTCAGTTTCATTAACTTTTGTACACAATGGAATATTTGCCTTTACAGAACTAAACAAAGATATTGGCTGTTCCACTCCAAATGTTGTGAGGTAGGTTCCTGAATTCAGCTTGCATTTGAGTATTCTATTGCTCTGTAGTATACATGCAATATCTACACAGTTCCAGCTGATCCTGAGTAGTTATGTACACATCATTAACCAAAATGCATAGAATAGAAAGTAATGCATTCAGCTCAGTAGAGTGAACAGTTGAATTTTGTACACAATGGAACATTAGCGTTTACAGTAACAAAGATATTGGCTGTTCCACTCTAAATATTATGAGGGAGGTTCCTGAATTCAGCTTGCCTTTCACTATTCCATTGCTCTGGGTAGAAGACATGCAATATCTATACAATTCCAGCTGATCCTGAGTAGTTATGTACACATCCTTAACCAAAATGCATAGAATACAAAGTAATGCATTCATCTCAATAGTGTGTACAGTTGAATTTTGCTGAAAACTACTGTGAGCTAACTTGATGTAAACATTATTTTACTTACCATATGATTTAGAACAGTATGCAACCAATTTTATCAGTGTGCTACCAATGACCGAGAGCTGACTTTCAGTTTCATTACCGTTTGTACACAATGGAACATTTGCGTTTACAGAACTAAACAAAGATATTGGTTGTGCCACTCTAAATATTATGAGGGAGGTTCCTGAATTCAGCTTGCTTTTCACTATTCCATTGCTCTGGGTAGAAGACATGCAATATCTATACAATTCCAGCTGATCCTGAGCAGTTATGTACAAATCCATATCTCAAAATGCATAGAATAGAAAATAATGCATTTAGCTCAATAGAGTGTAGAGTTGAATTTTGCTGAAAACTACTATATGTAAACCATGTTATTTTACTTGCCATATGATTTACAGTAGTATGCAACCAATTTTATCAGTGTGCTACAAATTTTCCAGGAGTTGCTTTCAGTAACTCACCTTTTGTACGCAATGGAACATTAGCGGTTACAGAACTAAACAAAGATATTGGCTGTTCCACTCTAAATATTATGAGGGAGGTTCCTGAATTCAGCTTGCATTTGAGTATTCCATTTCTCTGAAAGTGTGCATGCAATATCTATACAGTTCCAGCTCACCCTTACTTATGTGCATATCCTTAACTAAAAATACATAGAATAGAAAGTAATGCATTCAGCTCAAATTTGAAGAAAACTACTATATAACTTGATGTATACATTATTTTACACCATATAATTTAGAGTAGTATGCAACTAATTTTATGTGTGCTACCAATGTTGGACAAGTTACTTCCAGTAACATCACCTTTTGTACACAATGTAACATTAGCGTTTACAGAAATAAACAAATATACTGGCTGTTCCACTCTAAATGTTGTGAGGTAGATTCCTGAATTCAGCTTGCCTTTGACAATTCCATTGCACTGAGTAGAAAACATGCAATATCTATACAGTTCCAGCTGATCCTGAGTAGTTGTGTACACATCCATATCTCAAAATGCATAGTAAAAAAAGTCATGTCTTCAGCCCAGTAGTGTATATTTGAATTTTGCTGAAAACTACTGTGAGCTAACTTGATGTAAACATTATTTTACTTACCATATGATTTAGTGTAGTATGCAACCAATTTTATCAGTGTGCTACCAATATTCCAGGAGTTACTTTCAGTAGCTCACCTTTTGTACGCAATGGAACATTAGCGTTTACAGAACGAAATAACGATATTGGCTGTTCCACTCTAAATGTTGTGAGGTAGGTTCCTGAATTCAGCTTGCATTTGAGTATTCCATGGCTCTGAGCAGTATTCATGCAATATCTATACAGTTCCAGCTCACCCTGAGTAGTGATGCACACATCCTTAACTCAAAATGCATAGAATAGAAGGTAATGCATTCAGCTGAATCGAGTGTAGATTGAAATTTTGCTGAAAACTACTATGTGCTAACTTGATGTAAACCTTATTATTTTACTTACCAGACGATTAGAGTAGCATGCAACCAATTTTATGATGTGCTACCAATGATCGAGAGGTGACTTTCAGTTTCATTACCTTTTGTACACAATGGAACATTAGCGTTTACAGAACGAAATAACGATATTGGCTGTTCCACTCTAAATGTTGTGAGGTAGGTTCCTGAATTCAGCTTGCATTTGAGTATTCCATGGCTCTGAGCAGTATTCATGCAATATCTATACAGTTCCAGCCAAACAAAGATATTGGCTGTTCCACTCCAAATATTATGAGGGAGGTTCCTGAATTCAGCTTGCATTTGAGTATTCCATGTCTCTGACAGTGTGCATGCAATATCTATACAGTTCCAGCTCACCCTTACTTATGAGCATAACCTTAACTAAAAATACATAGAATAGAAAGTAATGCATTCAGCTGAAATTTGATGAAAACTACTAACTTGATGTATACATTATTTTACTCACCATATAATTTAGAGTAGTATGCAACTAATTTTATGTGTGCTACCAATGTTGGACAAGTTACTTCCAGTAACATCACCTTTTGTACGCAATGGAACATTAGCGTTTACAGAACGAAATAACCTTATTGGCTGTTCCACTCTAAACGTTGTGAGGTAGGTTCCTGAATTCAGCTTGCATTTGAGTATTCCACGGCTCTGAGTAGAAGAAATGCAATATCTATACAGTTCCAGCTGATCCTGAGTAGTTATGTACACATCCTTAACCAAAATACAAAGTAATGCATTCAGCTCTAACGAGTATAGATTGGAATTTTGCTGAAAACTACTATGTGCTAACTTGATGTAAACCTTATTATTTTACTTACCAGAGGATTAGAGTAGCATATAACCAATTTTATGATGTGCTACCAATGATCGAGAGGTGACTTTCAGTTTCATTAACTTTTGTACACAATGGAATATTTGCCTTTACAGAACTAAACAAAGATATTGGCTGTTCCACTCCAAATGTTGTGAGGTAGGTTCCTGAATTCAGCTTGCATTTGAGTATTCTATTGCTCTGTAGTATACATGCAATATCTACACAGTTCCAGCTGATCCTGAGTAGTTATGTACACATCATTAACCAAAATGCATAGAATAGAAAGTAATGCATTCAGCTCAGTAGAGTGAACAGTTGAATTTTGTACACAATGGAACATTAGCGTTTACAGTAACAAAGATATTGGCTGTTCCACTCTAAATATTATGAGGGAGGTTCCTGAATTCAGCTTGCCTTTCACTATTCCATTGCTCTGGGTAGAAGACATGCAATATCTATACAATTCCAGCTGATCCTGAGTAGTTATGTACACATCCTTAACCAAAATGCATAGAATACAAAGTAATGCATTCATCTCAATAGTGTGTACAGTTGAATTTTGCTGAAAACTACTGTGAGCTAACTTGATGTAAACATTATTTTACTTACCATATGATTTAGAACAGTATGCAACCAATTTTATCAGTGTGCTACCAATGACCGAGAGCTGACTTTCAGTTTCATTACCGTTTGTACACAATGGAACATTTGCGTTTACAGAACTAAACAAAGATATTGGTTGTGCCACTCTAAATATTATGAGGGAGGTTCCTGAATTCAGCTTGCTTTTCACTATTCCATTCCTCTGGGTAGAAGACATGCAATATCTATACAATTCCAGCTGATCCTGAGCAGTTATGTACAAATCCATATCTCAAAATGCATAGAATAGAAAATAATGCATTTAGCTCAATAGAGTGTAGAGTTGAATTTTGCTGAAAACTACTATATGTAAACCATGTTATTTTACTTGCCATATCATTTACAGTAGTATGCAACCAATTTTATCAGTGTGCTACAAATTTTCCAGGAGTTGCTTTCAGTAACTCACCTTTTGTACGCAATGGAACATTAGCGCTTACAGAACTAAACAAAGATATTGGCTGTTCCACTCCAAATATTATGAGGGAGGTTCCTGAATTCAGCTTGCATTTGAGTATTCCATGTCTCTGAAAGTCTGCATGCAATATCTATACAGTTCCAGCTCACCCTTACTTATGTGCATATCCTTAACTAAAAATACATAGAATAGAAAGTAATGCATTCAGCTCAAATTTGATGAAAAGTACTATCTAACTTGATGTATACATTATTTTACTCACCATATAATTTAGAGTAGTATGCAACTAATTTTATGTGTGCGACCAATGTTGGACTAGTGACTTCCAGTAACATCACCTTTTGTACACAATGTAACATTAGCGTTTACAGAAATAAACAAATATACTGGCTGTTCCACTCTAAATGTTGTGAGGTAGATTCCTGAATTCAGCTTGCCTTTGACAATTCCATTGCACTGAGTAGAAAACATGCAATATCTATACAGTTCCAGCTGATCCTGAGTAGTTGTGTACACATCCATATCTCAAAATGCATAGTAAAAAAAGTCATGTCTTCAGCCCAGTAGTGTATATTTAAATTTTGCTGAAAACTACTGTGAGCTAACTTGATGTAAACATTATTTTACTTACCATATGATTTAGTGTAGTATGCAACCAATTTTATCAGTGTGCTACCAATATTCCAGGAGTTACTTTCAGTAGCTCACCTTTTGTACGCAATGGAACATTAGCGTTTACAGAACGAAATAACGATATTGGCTGTTCCACTCTAAATGTTGTGAGGTAGGTTCCTGAATTCAGCTTGCATTTGAGTATTCCATGGCTCTGAGCAGTATTCATGCAATATCTATACAGTTCCAGCTCACCCTGAGTAGTGATGCACACATCCTTAACTCAAAATGCATAGAATAGAAGGTAATGCATTCAGCTGAATCGAGTGTAGATTGAAATTTTGCTGAAAACTACTATGTGCTAACTTGATGTAAACCTTATTATTTTACTTACCAGACGATTAGAGTAGCATGCAACCAATTTTATGATGTGCTACCAATGATCGAGAGGTGACTTTCAGTTTCATTACCTTTTGTACACAATGGAACATTAGCGTTTACAGAACGAAATAACGATATTGGCTGTTCCACTCTAAATGTTGTGAGGTAGGTTCCTGAATTCAGCTTGCATTTGAGTATTCCATGGCTCTGAGCAGTATTCATGCAATATCTATACAGTTCCAGCCAAACAAAGATATTGGCTGTTCCACTCCAAATATTATGAGGGAGGTTCCTGAATTCAGCTTGCATTTGAGTATTCCATGGCTCTGAGCAGTATTCATGCAATATCTATACAGTTCCAGCTCACCCTGAGTAGTGATGCACACATCCTTAACTCAAAATGCATAGAATAGAAGGTAATGCATTCAGCTCAATCGAGTGTAGATTGAAATTTTGCTGAAAACTACTATGTGCTAACTTGATGTAAACCTTATTATTTTACTTACCAGACGATTAGAGTAGCATGCAACCAATTTTATGATGTGCTACCAATGATCGAGAGGTGACTTTCAGTTTCATTACCTTTTGTACACAATGGAACATTAGCGTTTACAGAACGAAATAACGATATTGGCTGTTCCACTCTAAATGTTGTGAGGTAGGTTCCTGAATTCAGCTTGCATTTGAGTATTCCATGGCTCTGAGCAGTATTCATGCAATATCTATACAGTTCCAGCCAAACAAAGATATTGGCTGTTCCACTCCAAATATTATGAGGGAGGTTCCTGAATTCAGCTTGCATTTGAGTATTCCATGTCTCTGACAGTGTGCATGCAATATCTATACAGTTCCAGCTCACCCTTACTTATGAGCATAACCTTAACTAAAAATACATAGAATAGAAAGTAATGCATTCAGCTGAAATTTGATGAAAACTACTAACTTGATGTATACATTATTTTACTCACCATATAATTTAGAGTAGTATGCAACTAATTTTATGTGTGCTACCAATGTTGGACAAGTTACTTCCAGTAACATCACCTTTTGTACGCAATGGAACATTAGCGTTTACAGAACGAAATAACCTTATTGGCTGTTCCACTCTAAACGTTGTGAGGTAGGTTCCTGAATTCAGCTTGCATTTGAGTATTCCACGGCTCTGAGTAGAAGAAATGCAATATCTATACAGTTCCAGCTGATCCTGAGTAGTTATGTACACATCCTTAACCAAAATACAAAGTAATGCATTCAGCTCTAACGAGTATAGATTGGAATTTTGCTGAAAACTACTATGTGCTAACTTGATGTAAACCTTATTATTTTACTTACCAGAGGATTAGAGTAGCATATAACCAATTTTATGATGTGCTACCAATGATCGAGAGGTGACTTTCAGTTTCATTAACTTTTGTACACAATGGAATATTTGCCTTTACAGAACTAAACAAAGATATTGGCTGTTCCACTCCAAATGTTGTGAGGTAGGTTCCTGAATTCAGCTTGCATTTGAGTATTCTATTGCTCTGTAGTATACATGCAATATCTACACAGTTCCAGCTGATCCTGAGTAGTTATGTACACATCATTAACCAAAATGCATAGAATAGAAAGTAATGCATTCAGCTCAGTAGAGTGAACAGTTGAATTTTGTACACAATGGAACATTAGCGTTTACAGTAACAAAGATATTGGCTGTTCCACTCTAAATATTATGAGGGAGGTTCCTGAATTCAGCTTGCCTTTCACTATTCCATTGCTCTGGGTAGAAGACATGCAATATCTATACAATTCCAGCTGATCCTGAGTAGTTATGTACACATCCTTAACCAAAATGCATAGAATACAAAGTAATGCATTCATCTCAATAGTGTGTACAGTTGAATTTTGCTGAAAACTACTGTGAGCTAACTTGATGTAAACATTATTTTACTTACCATATGATTTAGAACAGTATGCAACCAATTTTATCAGTGTGCTACCAATGACCGAGAGCTGACTTTCAGTTTCATTACCGTTTGTACACAATGGAACATTTGCGTTTACAGAACTAAACAAAGATATTGGTTGTGCCACTCTAAATATTATGAGGGAGGTTCCTGAATTCAGCTTGCTTTTCACTATTCCATTCCTCTGGGTAGAAGACATGCAATATCTATACAATTCCAGCTGATCCTGAGCAGTTATGTACAAATCCATATCTCAAAATGCATAGAATAGAAAATAATGCATTTAGCTCAATAGAGTGTAGAGTTGAATTTTGCTGAAAACTACTATATGTAAACCATGTTATTTTACTTGCCATATGATTTACAGTAGTATGCAACCAATTTTATCAGTGTGCTACAAATTTTCCAGGAGTTGCTTTCAGTAACTCACCTTTTGTACGCAATGGAACATTAGCGCTTACAGAACTAAACAAAGATATTGGCTGTTCCACTCCAAATATTATGAGGGAGGTTCCTGAATTCAGCTTGCATTTGAGTATTCCATGTCTCTGAAAGTCTGCATGCAATATCTATACAGTTCCAGCTCACCCTTACTTATGTGCATATCCTTAACTAAAAATACATAGAATAGAAAGTAATGCATTCAGCTCAAATTTGATGAAAAGTACTATCTAACTTGATGTATACATTATTTTACTCACCATATAATTTAGAGTAGTATGCAACTAATTTTATGTGTGCGACCAATGTTGGACTAGTGACTTCCAGTAACATCACCTTTTGTACACAATGTAACATTAGCGTTTACAGAAATAAACAAATATACTGGCTGTTCCACTCTAAATGTTGTGAGGTAGATTCCTGAATTCAGCTTGCCTTTGACAATTCCATTGCACTGAGTAGAAAACATGCAATATCTATACAGTTCCAGCTGATCCTGAGTAGTTGTGTACACATCCATATCTCAAAATGCATAGTAAAAAAAGTCATGTCTTCAGCCCAGTAGTGTATATTTAAATTTTGCTGAAAACTACTGTGAGCTAACTTGATGTAAACATTATTTTACTTACCATATGATTTAGTGTAGTATGCAACCAATTTTATCAGTGTGCTACCAATATTCCAGGAGTTACTTTCAGTAGCTCACCTTTTGTACGCAATGGAACATTAGCGTTTACAGAACGAAATAACGATATTGCCTGTTCCACTCTAAATGTTGTGAGGTAGGTTCCTGAATTCAGCTTGCATTTGAGTATTCCATGGCTCTGAGCAGTATTCATGCAATATCTATACAGTTCCAGCTCACCCTGAGTAGTGATGCACACATCCTTAACTCAAAATGCATAGAATAGAAGGTAATGCATTCAGCTGAATCGAGTGTAGATTGAAATTTTGCTGAAAACTACTATGTGCTAACTTGATGTAAACCTTATTATTTTACTTACCAGACGATTAGAGTAGCATGCAACCAATTTTATGATGTGCTACCAATGATCGAGAGGTGACTTTCAGTTTCATTACCTTTTGTACACAATGGAACATTAGCGTTTACAGAACGAAATAACGATATTGGCTGTTCCACTCTAAATGTTGTGAGGTAGGTTCCTGAATTCAGCTTGCATTTGAGTATTCCATGGCTCTGAGCAGTATTCATGCAATATCTATACAGTTCCAGCCAAACAAAGATATTGGCTGTTCCACTCCAAATATTATGAGGGAGGTTCCTGAATTCAGCTTGCATTTGAGTATTCCATGTCTCTGACAGTGTGCATGCAATATCTATACAGTTCCAGCTCACCCTTACTTATGAGCATAACCTTAACTAAAAATACATAGAATAGAAAGTAATGCATTCAGCTGAAATTTGATGAAAACTACTAACTTGATGTATACATTATTTTACTCACCATATAATTTAGAGTAGTATGCAACTAATTTTATGTGTGCTACCAATGTTGGACAAGTTACTTCCAGTAACATCACCTTTTGTACGCAATGGAACATTAGCGTTTACAGAACGAAATAACCTTATTGGCTGTTCCACTCTAAACGTTGTGAGGTAGGTTCCTGAATTCAGCTTGCATTTGAGTATTCCACGGCTCTGAGTAGAAGAAATGCAATATCTATACAGTTCCAGCTGATCCTGAGTAGTTATGTACACATCCTTAACCAAAATACAAAGTAATGCATTCAGCTCTAACGAGTATAGATTGGAATTTTGCTGAAAACTACTATGTGCTAACTTGATGTAAACCTTATTATTTTACTTACCAGAGGATTAGAGTAGCATATAACCAATTTTATGATGTGCTACCAATGATCGAGAGGTGACTTTCAGTTTCATTAACTTTTGTACACAATGGAATATTTGCCTTTACAGAACTAAACAAAGATATTGGCTGTTCCACTCCAAATGTTGTGAGGTAGGTTCCTGAATTCAGCTTGCATTTGAGTATTCTATTGCTCTGTAGTATACATGCAATATCTACACAGTTCCAGCTGATCCTGAGTAGTTATGTACACATCATTAACCAAAATGCATAGAATAGAAAGTAATGCATTCAGCTCAGTAGAGTGAACAGTTGAATTTTGTACACAATGGAACATTAGCGTTTACAGTAACAAAGATATTGGCTGTTCCACTCTAAATATTATGAGGGAGGTTCCTGAATTCAGCTTGCCTTTCACTATTCCATTGCTCTGGGTAGAAGACATGCAATATCTATACAATTCCAGCTGATCCTGAGTAGTTATGTACACATCCTTAACCAAAATGCATAGAATACAAAGTAATGCATTCATCTCAATAGTGTGTACAGTTGAATTTTGCTGAAAACTACTGTGAGCTAACTTGATGTAAACATTATTTTACTTACCATATGATTTAGAACAGTATGCAACCAATTTTATCAGTGTGCTACCAATGACCGAGAGCTGACTTTCAGTTTCATTACCGTTTGTACACAATGGAACATTTGCGTTTACAGAACTAAACAAAGATATTGGTTGTGCCACTCTAAATATTATGAGGGAGGTTCCTGAATTCAGCTTGCTTTTCACTATTCCATTCCTCTGGGTAGAAGACATGCAATATCTATACAATTCCAGCTGATCCTGAGCAGTTATGTACAAATCCATATCTCAAAATGCATAGAATAGAAAATAATGCATTTAGCTCAATAGAGTGTAGAGTTGAATTTTGCTGAAAACTACTATATGTAAACCATGTTATTTTACTTGCCATATCATTTACAGTAGTATGCAACCAATTTTATCAGTGTGCTACAAATTTTCCAGGAGTTGCTTTCAGTAACTCACCTTTTGTACGCAATGGAACATTAGCGCTTACAGAACTAAACAAAGATATTGGCTGTTCCACTCCAAATATTATGAGGGAGGTTCCTGAATTCAGCTTGCATTTGAGTATTCCATGTCTCTGAAAGTCTGCATGCAATATCTATACAGTTCCAGCTCACCCTTACTTATGTGCATATCCTTAACTAAAAATACATAGAATAGAAAGTAATGCATTCAGCTCAAATTTGATGAAAAGTACTATCTAACTTGATGTATACATTATTTTACTCACCATATAATTTAGAGTAGTATGCAACTAATTTTATGTGTGCGACCAATGTTGGACTAGTGACTTCCAGTAACATCACCTTTTGTACACAATGTAACATTAGCGTTTACAGAAATAAACAAATATACTGGCTGTTCCACTCTAAATGTTGTGAGGTAGATTCCTGAATTCAGCTTGCCTTTGACAATTCCATTGCACTGAGTAGAAAACATGCAATATCTATACAGTTCCAGCTGATCCTGAGTAGTTGTGTACACATCCATATCTCAAAATGCATAGTAAAAAAAGTCATGTCTTCAGCCCAGTAGTGTATATTTAAATTTTGCTGAAAACTACTGTGAGCTAACTTGATGTAAACATTATTTTACTTACCATATGATTTAGTGTAGTATGCAACCAATTTTATCAGTGTGCTACCAATATTCCAGGAGTTACTTTCAGTAGCTCACCTTTTGTACGCAATGGAACATTAGCGTTTACAGAACGAAATAACGATATTGCCTGTTCCACTCTAAATGTTGTGAGGTAGGTTCCTGAATTCAGCTTGCATTTGAGTATTCCATGGCTCTGAGCAGTATTCATGCAATATCTATACAGTTCCAGCTCACCCTGAGTAGTGATGCACACATCCTTAACTCAAAATGCATAGAATAGAAGGTAATGCATTCAGCTCAATCGAGTGTAGATTGAAATTTTGCTGAAAACTACTATGTGCTAACTTGATGTAAACCTTATTATTTTACTTACCAGACGATTAGAGTAGCATGCAACCAATTTTATGATGTGCTACCAATGATCGAGAGGTGACTTTCAGTTTCATTACCTTTTGTACACAATGGAACATTAGCGTTTACAGAACGAAATAACGATATTGGCTGTTCCACTCTAAATGTTGTGAGGTAGGTTCCTGAATTCAGCTTGCATTTGAGTATTCCATGGCTCTGAGCAGTATTCATGCAATATCTATACAGTTCCAGCCAAACAAAGATATTGGCTGTTCCACTCCAAATATTATGAGGGAGGTTCCTGAATTCAGCTTGCATTTGAGTATTCCATGTCTCTGACAGTGTGCATGCAATATCTATACAGTTCCAGCTCACCCTTACTTATGAGCATAACCTTAACTAAAAATACATAGAATAGAAAGTAATGCATTCAGCTGAAATTTGATGAAAACTACTAACTTGATGTATACATTATTTTACTCACCATATAATTTAGAGTAGTATGCAACTAATTTTATGTGTGCTACCAATGTTGGACAAGTTACTTCCAGTAACATCACCTTTTGTACGCAATGGAACATTAGCGTTTACAGAACGAAATAACCTTATTGGCTGTTCCACTCTAAACGTTGTGAGGTAGGTTCCTGAATTCAGCTTGCATTTGAGTATTCCACGGCTCTGAGTAGAAGAAATGCAATATCTATACAGTTCCAGCTGATCCTGAGTAGTTATGTACACATCCTTAACCAAAATACAAAGTAATGCATTCAGCTCTAACGAGTATAGATTGGAATTTTGCTGAAAACTACTATGTGCTAACTTGATGTAAACCTTATTATTTTACTTACCAGAGGATTAGAGTAGCATATAACCAATTTTATGATGTGCTACCAATGATCGAGAGGTGACTTTCAGTTTCATTAACTTTTGTACACAATGGAATATTTGCCTTTACAGAACTAAACAAAGATATTGGCTGTTCCACTCCAAATGTTGTGAGGTAGGTTCCTGAATTCAGCTTGCATTTGAGTATTCTATTGCTCTGTAGTATACATGCAATATCTACACAGTTCCAGCTGATCCTGAGTAGTTATGTACACATCATTAACCAAAATGCATAGAATAGAAAGTAATGCATTCAGCTCAGTAGAGTGAACAGTTGAATTTTGTACACAATGGAACATTAGCGTTTACAGTAACAAAGATATTGGCTGTTCCACTCTAAATATTATGAGGGAGGTTCCTGAATTCAGCTTGCCTTTCACTATTCCATTGCTCTGGGTAGAAGACATGCAATATCTATACAATTCCAGCTGATCCTGAGTAGTTATGTACACATCCTTAACCAAAATGCATAGAATACAAAGTAATGCATTCATCTCAATAGTGTGTACAGTTGAATTTTGCTGAAAACTACTGTGAGCTAACTTGATGTAAACATTATTTTACTTACCATATGATTTAGAACAGTATGCAACCAATTTTATCAGTGTGCTACCAATGACCGAGAGCTGACTTTCAGTTTCATTACCGTTTGTACACAATGGAACATTTGCGTTTACAGAACTAAACAAAGATATTGGTTGTGCCACTCTAAATATTATGAGGGAGGTTCCTGAATTCAGCTTGCTTTTCACTATTCCATTCCTCTGGGTAGAAGACATGCAATATCTATACAATTCCAGCTGATCCTGAGCAGTTATGTACAAATCCATATCTCAAAATGCATAGAATAGAAAATAATGCATTTAGCTCAATAGAGTGTAGAGTTGAATTTTGCTGAAAACTACTATATGTAAACCATGTTATTTTACTTGCCATATCATTTACAGTAGTATGCAACCAATTTTATCAGTGTGCTACAAATTTTCCAGGAGTTGCTTTCAGTAACTCACCTTTTGTACGCAATGGAACATTAGCGCTTACAGAACTAAACAAAGATATTGGCTGTTCCACTCCAAATATTATGAGGGAGGTTCCTGAATTCAGCTTGCATTTGAGTATTCCATGTCTCTGAAAGTCTGCATGCAATATCTATACAGTTCCAGCTCACCCTTACTTATGTGCATATCCTTAACTAAAAATACATAGAATAGAAAGTAATGCATTCAGCTCAAATTTGATGAAAAGTACTATCTAACTTGATGTATACATTATTTTACTCACCATATAATTTAGAGTAGTATGCAACTAATTTTATGTGTGCGACCAATGTTGGACTAGTGACTTCCAGTAACATCACCTTTTGTACACAATGTAACATTAGCGTTTACAGAAATAAACAAATATACTGGCTGTTCCACTCTAAATGTTGTGAGGTAGATTCCTGAATTCAGCTTGCCTTTGACAATTCCATTGCACTGAGTAGAAAACATGCAATATCTATACAGTTCCAGCTGATCCTGAGTAGTTGTGTACACATCCATATCTCAAAATGCATAGTAAAAAAAGTCATGTCTTCAGCCCAGTAGTGTATATTTAAATTTTGCTGAAAACTACTGTGAGCTAACTTGATGTAAACATTATTTTACTTACCATATGATTTAGTGTAGTATGCAACCAATTTTATCAGTGTGCTACCAATATTCCAGGAGTTACTTTCAGTAGCTCACCTTTTGTACGCAATGGAACATTAGCGTTTACAGAACGAAATAACGATATTGGCTGTTCCACTCTAAATGTTGTGAGGTAGGTTCCTGAATTCAGCTTGCATTTGAGTATTCCATGGCTCTGAGCAGTATTCATGCAATATCTATACAGTTCCAGCTCACCCTGAGTAGTGATGCACACATCCTTAACTCAAAATGCATAGAATAGAAGGTAATGCATTCAGCTGAATCGAGTGTAGATTGAAATTTTGCTGAAAACTACTATGTGCTAACTTGATGTAAACCTTATTATTTTACTTACCAGACGATTAGAGTAGCATGCAACCAATTTTATGATGTGCTACCAATGATCGAGAGGTGACTTTCAGTTTCATTACCTTTTGTACACAATGGAACATTAGCGTTTACAGAACGAAATAACGATATTGGCTGTTCCACTCTAAATGTTGTGAGGTAGGTTCCTGAATTCAGCTTGCATTTGAGTATTCCATGGCTCTGAGCAGTATTCATGCAATATCTATACAGTTCCAGCCAAACAAAGATATTGGCTGTTCCACTCCAAATATTATGAGGGAGGTTCCTGAATTCAGCTTGCATTTGAGTATTCCATGGCTCTGAGCAGTATTCATGCAATATCTATACAGTTCCAGCTCACCCTGAGTAGTGATGCACACATCCTTAACTCAAAATGCATAGAATAGAAGGTAATGCATTCAGCTCAATCGAGTGTAGATTGAAATTTTGCTGAAAACTACTATGTGCTAACTTGATGTAAACCTTATTATTTTACTTACCAGACGATTAGAGTAGCATGCAACCAATTTTATGATGTGCTACCAATGATCGAGAGGTGACTTTCAGTTTCATTACCTTTTGTACACAATGGAACATTAGCGTTTACAGAACGAAATAACGATATTGGCTGTTCCACTCTAAATGTTGTGAGGTAGGTTCCTGAATTCAGCTTGCATTTGAGTATTCCATGGCTCTGAGCAGTATTCATGCAATATCTATACAGTTCCAGCCAAACAAAGATATTGGCTGTTCCACTCCAAATATTATGAGGGAGGTTCCTGAATTCAGCTTGCATTTGAGTATTCCATGTCTCTGACAGTGTGCATGCAATATCTATACAGTTCCAGCTCACCCTTACTTATGAGCATAACCTTAACTAAAAATACATAGAATAGAAAGTAATGCATTCAGCTGAAATTTGATGAAAACTACTAACTTGATGTATACATTATTTTACTCACCATATAATTTAGAGTAGTATGCAACTAATTTTATGTGTGCTACCAATGTTGGACAAGTTACTTCCAGTAACATCACCTTTTGTACGCAATGGAACATTAGCGTTTACAGAACGAAATAACCTTATTGGCTGTTCCACTCTAAACGTTGTGAGGTAGGTTCCTGAATTCAGCTTGCATTTGAGTATTCCACGGCTCTGAGTAGAAGAAATGCAATATCTATACAGTTCCAGCTGATCCTGAGTAGTTATGTACACATCCTTAACCAAAATACAAAGTAATGCATTCAGCTCTAACGAGTATAGATTGGAATTTTGCTGAAAACTACTATGTGCTAACTTGATGTAAACCTTATTATTTTACTTACCAGAGGATTAGAGTAGCATATAACCAATTTTATGATGTGCTACCAATGATCGAGAGGTGACTTTCAGTTTCATTAACTTTTGTACACAATGGAATATTTGCCTTTACAGAACTAAACAAAGATATTGGCTGTTCCACTCCAAATGTTGTGAGGTAGGTTCCTGAATTCAGCTTGCATTTGAGTATTCTATTGCTCTGTAGTATACATGCAATATCTACACAGTTCCAGCTGATCCTGAGTAGTTATGTACACATCATTAACCAAAATGCATAGAATAGAAAGTAATGCATTCAGCTCAGTAGAGTGAACAGTTGAATTTTGTACACAATGGAACATTAGCGTTTACAGTAACAAAGATATTGGCTGTTCCACTCTAAATATTATGAGGGAGGTTCCTGAATTCAGCTTGCCTTTCACTATTCCATTGCTCTGGGTAGAAGACATGCAATATCTATACAATTCCAGCTGATCCTGAGTAGTTATGTACACATCCTTAACCAAAATGCATAGAATACAAAGTAATGCATTCATCTCAATAGTGTGTACAGTTGAATTTTGCTGAAAACTACTGTGAGCTAACTTGATGTAAACATTATTTTACTTACCATATGATTTAGAACAGTATGCAACCAATTTTATCAGTGTGCTACCAATGACCGAGAGCTGACTTTCAGTTTCATTACCGTTTGTACACAATGGAACATTTGCGTTTACAGAACTAAACAAAGATATTGGTTGTGCCACTCTAAATATTATGAGGGAGGTTCCTGAATTCAGCTTGCTTTTCACTATTCCATTCCTCTGGGTAGAAGACATGCAATATCTATACAATTCCAGCTGATCCTGAGCAGTTATGTACAAATCCATATCTCAAAATGCATAGAATAGAAAATAATGCATTTAGCTCAATAGAGTGTAGAGTTGAATTTTGCTGAAAACTACTATATGTAAACCATGTTATTTTACTTGCCATATGATTTACAGTAGTATGCAACCAATTTTATCAGTGTGCTACAAATTTTCCAGGAGTTGCTTTCAGTAACTCACCTTTTGTACGCAATGGAACATTAGCGCTTACAGAACTAAACAAAGATATTGGCTGTTCCACTCCAAATATTATGAGGGAGGTTCCTGAATTCAGCTTGCATTTGAGTATTCCATGTCTCTGAAAGTCTGCATGCAATATCTATACAGTTCCAGCTCACCCTTACTTATGTGCATATCCTTAACTAAAAATACATAGAATAGAAAGTAATGCATTCAGCTCAAATTTGATGAAAAGTACTATCTAACTTGATGTATACATTATTTTACTCACCATATAATTTAGAGTAGTATGCAACTAATTTTATGTGTGCGACCAATGTTGGACTAGTGACTTCCAGTAACATCACCTTTTGTACACAATGTAACATTAGCGTTTACAGAAATAAACAAATATACTGGCTGTTCCACTCTAAATGTTGTGAGGTAGATTCCTGAATTCAGCTTGCCTTTGACAATTCCATTGCACTGAGTAGAAAACATGCAATATCTATACAGTTCCAGCTGATCCTGAGTAGTTGTGTACACATCCATATCTCAAAATGCATAGTAAAAAAAGTCATGTCTTCAGCCCAGTAGTGTATATTTAAATTTTGCTGAAAACTACTGTGAGCTAACTTGATGTAAACATTATTTTACTTACCATATGATTTAGTGTAGTATGCAACCAATTTTATCAGTGTGCTACCAATATTCCAGGAGTTACTTTCAGTAGCTCACCTTTTGTACGCAATGGAACATTAGCGTTTACAGAACGAAATAACGATATTGCCTGTTCCACTCTAAATGTTGTGAGGTAGGTTCCTGAATTCAGCTTGCATTTGAGTATTCCATGGCTCTGAGCAGTATTCATGCAATATCTATACAGTTCCAGCTCACCCTGAGTAGTGATGCACACATCCTTAACTCAAAATGCATAGAATAGAAGGTAATGCATTCAGCTGAATCGAGTGTAGA
This sequence comes from Hemitrygon akajei, assembly GCF_048418815.1. Classification (NCBI taxonomy): domain Eukaryota; kingdom Metazoa; phylum Chordata; class Chondrichthyes; order Myliobatiformes; family Dasyatidae; genus Hemitrygon; species Hemitrygon akajei. The sequence goes on along the minus strand of NC_133148.1, from coordinate 5,714,396 downwards.
TTGAAATTTTGCTGAAAACTACTATGTGCTAACTTGATGTAAACCTTATTATTTTACTTACCAGACGATTAGAGTAGCATGCAACCAATTTTATGATGTGCTACCAATGATCGAGAGGTGACTTTCAGTTTCATTACCTTTTGTACACAATGGAACATTAGCGTTTACAGAACGAAATAACGATATTGGCTGTTCCACTCTAAATGTTGTGAGGTAGGTTCCTGAATTCAGCTTGCATTTGAGTATTCCATGGCTCTGAGCAGTATTCATGCAATATCTATACAGTTCCAGCCAAACAAAGATATTGGCTGTTCCACTCCAAATATTATGAGGGAGGTTCCTGAATTCAGCTTGCATTTGAGTATTCCATGTCTCTGACAGTGTGCATGCAATATCTATACAGTTCCAGCTCACCCTTACTTATGAGCATAACCTTAACTAAAAATACATAGAATAGAAAGTAATGCATTCAGCTGAAATTTGATGAAAACTACTAACTTGATGTATACATTATTTTACTCACCATATAATTTAGAGTAGTATGCAACTAATTTTATGTGTGCTACCAATGTTGGACAAGTTACTTCCAGTAACATCACCTTTTGTACGCAATGGAACATTAGCGTTTACAGAACGAAATAACCTTATTGGCTGTTCCACTCTAAACGTTGTGAGGTAGGTTCCTGAATTCAGCTTGCATTTGAGTATTCCACGGCTCTGAGTAGAAGAAATGCAATATCTATACAGTTCCAGCTGATCCTGAGTAGTTATGTACACATCCTTAACCAAAATACAAAGTAATGCATTCAGCTCTAACGAGTATAGATTGGAATTTTGCTGAAAACTACTATGTGCTAACTTGATGTAAACCTTATTATTTTACTTACCAGAGGATTAGAGTAGCATATAACCAATTTTATGATGTGCTACCAATGATCGAGAGGTGACTTTCAGTTTCATTAACTTTTGTACACAATGGAATATTTGCCTTTACAGAACTAAACAAAGATATTGGCTGTTCCACTCCAAATGTTGTGAGGTAGGTTCCTGAATTCAGCTTGCATTTGAGTATTCTATTGCTCTGTAGTATACATGCAATATCTACACAGTTCCAGCTGATCCTGAGTAGTTATGTACACATCATTAACCAAAATGCATAGAATAGAAAGTAATGCATTCAGCTCAGTAGAGTGAACAGTTGAATTTTGTACACAATGGAACATTAGCGTTTACAGTAACAAAGATATTGGCTGTTCCACTCTAAATATTATGAGGGAGGTTCCTGAATTCAGCTTGCCTTTCACTATTCCATTGCTCTGGGTAGAAGACATGCAATATCTATACAATTCCAGCTGATCCTGAGTAGTTATGTACACATCCTTAACCAAAATGCATAGAATACAAAGTAATGCATTCATCTCAATAGTGTGTACAGTTGAATTTTGCTGAAAACTACTGTGAGCTAACTTGATGTAAACATTATTTTACTTACCATATGATTTAGAACAGTATGCAACCAATTTTATCAGTGTGCTACCAATGACCGAGAGCTGACTTTCAGTTTCATTACCGTTTGTACACAATGGAACATTTGCGTTTACAGAACTAAACAAAGATATTGGTTGTGCCACTCTAAATATTATGAGGGAGGTTCCTGAATTCAGCTTGCTTTTCACTATTCCATTCCTCTGGGTAGAAGACATGCAATATCTATACAATTCCAGCTGATCCTGAGCAGTTATGTACAAATCCATATCTCAAAATGCATAGAATAGAAAATAATGCATTTAGCTCAATAGAGTGTAGAGTTGAATTTTGCTGAAAACTACTATATGTAAACCATGTTATTTTACTTGCCATATCATTTACAGTAGTATGCAACCAATTTTATCAGTGTGCTACAAATTTTCCAGGAGTTGCTTTCAGTAACTCACCTTTTGTACGCAATGGAACATTAGCGCTTACAGAACTAAACAAAGATATTGGCTGTTCCACTCCAAATATTATGAGGGAGGTTCCTGAATTCAGCTTGCATTTGAGTATTCCATGTCTCTGAAAGTCTGCATGCAATATCTATACAGTTCCAGCTCACCCTTACTTATGTGCATATCCTTAACTAAAAATACATAGAATAGAAAGTAATGCATTCAGCTCAAATTTGATGAAAAGTACTATCTAACTTGATGTATACATTATTTTACTCACCATATAATTTAGAGTAGTATGCAACTAATTTTATGTGTGCGACCAATGTTGGACTAGTGACTTCCAGTAACATCACCTTTTGTACACAATGTAACATTAGCGTTTACAGAAATAAACAAATATACTGGCTGTTCCACTCTAAATGTTGTGAGGTAGATTCCTGAATTCAGCTTGCCTTTGACAATTCCATTGCACTGAGTAGAAAACATGCAATATCTATACAGTTCCAGCTGATCCTGAGTAGTTGTGTACACATCCATATCTCAAAATGCATAGTAAAAAAAGTCATGTCTTCAGCCCAGTAGTGTATATTTAAATTTTGCTGAAAACTACTGTGAGCTAACTTGATGTAAACATTATTTTACTTACCATATGATTTAGTGTAGTATGCAACCAATTTTATCAGTGTGCTACCAATATTCCAGGAGTTACTTTCAGTAGCTCACCTTTTGTACGCAATGGAACATTAGCGTTTACAGAACGAAATAACGATATTGCCTGTTCCACTCTAAATGTTGTGAGGTAGGTTCCTGAATTCAGCTTGCATTTGAGTATTCCATGGCTCTGAGCAGTATTCATGCAATATCTATACAGTTCCAGCTCACCCTGAGTAGTGATGCACACATCCTTAACTCAAAATGCATAGAATAGAAGGTAATGCATTCAGCTCAATCGAGTGTAGATTGAAATTTTGCTGAAAACTACTATGTGCTAACTTGATGTAAACCTTATTATTTTACTTACCAGACGATTAGAGTAGCATGCAACCAATTTTATGATGTGCTACCAATGATCGAGAGGTGACTTTCAGTTTCATTACCTTTTGTACACAATGGAACATTAGCGTTTACAGAACGAAATAACGATATTGGCTGTTCCACTCTAAATGTTGTGAGGTAGGTTCCTGAATTCAGCTTGCATTTGAGTATTCCATGGCTCTGAGCAGTATTCATGCAATATCTATACAGTTCCAGCCAAACAAAGATATTGGCTGTTCCACTCCAAATATTATGAGGGAGGTTCCTGAATTCAGCTTGCATTTGAGTATTCCATGTCTCTGACAGTGTGCATGCAATATCTATACAGTTCCAGCTCACCCTTACTTATGAGCATAACCTTAACTAAAAATACATAGAATAGAAAGTAATGCATTCAGCTGAAATTTGATGAAAACTACTAACTTGATGTATACATTATTTTACTCACCATATAATTTAGAGTAGTATGCAACTAATTTTATGTGTGCTACCAATGTTGGACAAGTTACTTCCAGTAACATCACCTTTTGTACGCAATGGAACATTAGCGTTTACAGAACGAAATAACCTTATTGGCTGTTCCACTCTAAACGTTGTGAGGTAGGTTCCTGAATTCAGCTTGCATTTGAGTATTCCACGGCTCTGAGTAGAAGAAATGCAATATCTATACAGTTCCAGCTGATCCTGAGTAGTTATGTACACATCCTTAACCAAAATACAAAGTAATGCATTCAGCTCTAACGAGTATAGATTGGAATTTTGCTGAAAACTACTATGTGCTAACTTGATGTAAACCTTATTATTTTACTTACCAGAGGATTAGAGTAGCATATAACCAATTTTATGATGTGCTACCAATGATCGAGAGGTGACTTTCAGTTTCATTAACTTTTGTACACAATGGAATATTTGCCTTTACAGAACTAAACAAAGATATTGGCTGTTCCACTCCAAATGTTGTGAGGTAGGTTCCTGAATTCAGCTTGCATTTGAGTATTCTATTGCTCTGTAGTATACATGCAATATCTACACAGTTCCAGCTGATCCTGAGTAGTTATGTACACATCATTAACCAAAATGCATAGAATAGAAAGTAATGCATTCAGCTCAGTAGAGTGAACAGTTGAATTTTGTACACAATGGAACATTAGCGTTTACAGTAACAAAGATATTGGCTGTTCCACTCTAAATATTATGAGGGAGGTTCCTGAATTCAGCTTGCCTTTCACTATTCCATTGCTCTGGGTAGAAGACATGCAATATCTATACAATTCCAGCTGATCCTGAGTAGTTATGTACACATCCTTAACCAAAATGCATAGAATACAAAGTAATGCATTCATCTCAATAGTGTGTACAGTTGAATTTTGCTGAAAACTACTGTGAGCTAACTTGATGTAAACATTATTTTACTTACCATATGATTTAGAACAGTATGCAACCAATTTTATCAGTGTGCTACCAATGACCGAGAGCTGACTTTCAGTTTCATTACCGTTTGTACACAATGGAACATTTGCGTTTACAGAACTAAACAAAGATATTGGTTGTGCCACTCTAAATATTATGAGGGAGGTTCCTGAATTCAGCTTGCTTTTCACTATTCCATTCCTCTGGGTAGAAGACATGCAATATCTATACAATTCCAGCTGATCCTGAGCAGTTATGTACAAATCCATATCTCAAAATGCATAGAATAGAAAATAATGCATTTAGCTCAATAGAGTGTAGAGTTGAATTTTGCTGAAAACTACTATATGTAAACCATGTTATTTTACTTGCCATATCATTTACAGTAGTATGCAACCAATTTTATCAGTGTGCTACAAATTTTCCAGGAGTTGCTTTCAGTAACTCACCTTTTGTACGCAATGGAACATTAGCGCTTACAGAACTAAACAAAGATATTGGCTGTTCCACTCCAAATATTATGAGGGAGGTTCCTGAATTCAGCTTGCATTTGAGTATTCCATGTCTCTGAAAGTCTGCATGCAATATCTATACAGTTCCAGCTCACCCTTACTTATGTGCATATCCTTAACTAAAAATACATAGAATAGAAAGTAATGCATTCAGCTCAAATTTGATGAAAAGTACTATCTAACTTGATGTATACATTATTTTACTCACCATATAATTTAGAGTAGTATGCAACTAATTTTATGTGTGCGACCAATGTTGGACTAGTGACTTCCAGTAACATCACCTTTTGTACACAATGTAACATTAGCGTTTACAGAAATAAACAAATATACTGGCTGTTCCACTCTAAATGTTGTGAGGTAGATTCCTGAATTCAGCTTGCCTTTGACAATTCCATTGCACTGAGTAGAAAACATGCAATATCTATACAGTTCCAGCTGATCCTGAGTAGTTGTGTACACATCCATATCTCAAAATGCATAGTAAAAAAAGTCATGTCTTCAGCCCAGTAGTGTATATTTAAATTTTGCTGAAAACTACTGTGAGCTAACTTGATGTAAACATTATTTTACTTACCATATGATTTAGTGTAGTATGCAACCAATTTTATCAGTGTGCTACCAATATTCCAGGAGTTACTTTCAGTAGCTCACCTTTTGTACGCAATGGAACATTAGCGTTTACAGAACGAAATAACGATATTGCCTGTTCCACTCTAAATGTTGTGAGGTAGGTTCCTGAATTCAGCTTGCATTTGAGTATTCCATGGCTCTGAGCAGTATTCATGCAATATCTATACAGTTCCAGCTCACCCTGAGTAGTGATGCACACATCCTTAACTCAAAATGCATAGAATAGAAGGTAATGCATTCAGCTCAATCGAGTGTAGATTGAAATTTTGCTGAAAACTACTATGTGCTAACTTGATGTAAACCTTATTATTTTACTTACCAGACGATTAGAGTAGCATGCAACCAATTTTATGATGTGCTACCAATGATCGAGAGGTGACTTTCAGTTTCATTACCTTTTGTACACAATGGAACATTAGCGTTTACAGAACGAAATAACGATATTGGCTGTTCCACTCTAAATGTTGTGAGGTAGGTTCCTGAATTCAGCTTGCATTTGAGTATTCCATGGCTCTGAGCAGTATTCATGCAATATCTATACAGTTCCAGCCAAACAAAGATATTGGCTGTTCCACTCCAAATATTATGAGGGAGGTTCCTGAATTCAGCTTGCATTTGAGTATTCCATGTCTCTGACAGTGTGCATGCAATATCTATACAGTTCCAGCTCACCCTTACTTATGAGCATAACCTTAACTAAAAATACATAGAATAGAAAGTAATGCATTCAGCTGAAATTTGATGAAAACTACTAACTTGATGTATACATTATTTTACTCACCATATAATTTAGAGTAGTATGCAACTAATTTTATGTGTGCTACCAATGTTGGACAAGTTACTTCCAGTAACATCACCTTTTGTACGCAATGGAACATTAGCGTTTACAGAACGAAATAACCTTATTGGCTGTTCCACTCTAAACGTTGTGAGGTAGGTTCCTGAATTCAGCTTGCATTTGAGTATTCCACGGCTCTGAGTAGAAGAAATGCAATATCTATACAGTTCCAGCTGATCCTGAGTAGTTATGTACACATCCTTAACCAAAATACAAAGTAATGCATTCAGCTCTAACGAGTATAGATTGGAATTTTGCTGAAAACTACTATGTGCTAACTTGATGTAAACCTTATTATTTTACTTACCAGAGGATTAGAGTAGCATATAACCAATTTTATGATGTGCTACCAATGATCGAGAGGTGACTTTCAGTTTCATTAACTTTTGTACACAATGGAATATTTGCCTTTACAGAACTAAACAAAGATATTGGCTGTTCCACTCCAAATGTTGTGAGGTAGGTTCCTGAATTCAGCTTGCATTTGAGTATTCTATTGCTCTGTAGTATACATGCAATATCTACACAGTTCCAGCTGATCCTGAGTAGTTATGTACACATCATTAACCAAAATGCATAGAATAGAAAGTAATGCATTCAGCTCAGTAGAGTGAACAGTTGAATTTTGTACACAATGGAACATTAGCGTTTACAGTAACAAAGATATTGGCTGTTCCACTCTAAATATTATGAGGGAGGTTCCTGAATTCAGCTTGCCTTTCACTATTCCATTGCTCTGGGTAGAAGACATGCAATATCTATACAATTCCAGCTGATCCTGAGTAGTTATGTACACATCCTTAACCAAAATGCATAGAATACAAAGTAATGCATTCATCTCAATAGTGTGTACAGTTGAATTTTGCTGAAAACTACTGTGAGCTAACTTGATGTAAACATTATTTTACTTACCATATGATTTAGAACAGTATGCAACCAATTTTATCAGTGTGCTACCAATGACCGAGAGCTGACTTTCAGTTTCATTACCGTTTGTACACAATGGAACATTTGCGTTTACAGAACTAAACAAAGATATTGGTTGTGCCACTCTAAATATTATGAGGGAGGTTCCTGAATTCAGCTTGCTTTTCACTATTCCATTCCTCTGGGTAGAAGACATGCAATATCTATACAATTCCAGCTGATCCTGAGCAGTTATGTACAAATCCATATCTCAAAATGCATAGAATAGAAAATAATGCATTTAGCTCAATAGAGTGTAGAGTTGAATTTTGCTGAAAACTACTATATGTAAACCATGTTATTTTACTTGCCATATCATTTACAGTAGTATGCAACCAATTTTATCAGTGTGCTACAAATTTTCCAGGAGTTGCTTTCAGTAACTCACCTTTTGTACGCAATGGAACATTAGCGCTTACAGAACTAAACAAAGATATTGGCTGTTCCACTCCAAATATTATGAGGGAGGTTCCTGAATTCAGCTTGCATTTGAGTATTCCATGTCTCTGAAAGTCTGCATGCAATATCTATACAGTTCCAGCTCACCCTTACTTATGTGCATATCCTTAACTAAAAATACATAGAATAGAAAGTAATGCATTCAGCTCAAATTTGATGAAAAGTACTATCTAACTTGATGTATACATTATTTTACTCACCATATAATTTAGAGTAGTATGCAACTAATTTTATGTGTGCGACCAATGTTGGACTAGTGACTTCCAGTAACATCACCTTTTGTACACAATGTAACATTAGCGTTTACAGAAATAAACAAATATACTGGCTGTTCCACTCTAAATGTTGTGAGGTAGATTCCTGAATTCAGCTTGCCTTTGACAATTCCATTGCACTGAGTAGAAAACATGCAATATCTATACAGTTCCAGCTGATCCTGAGTAGTTGTGTACACATCCATATCTCAAAATGCATAGTAAAAAAAGTCATGTCTTCAGCCCAGTAGTGTATATTTAAATTTTGCTGAAAACTACTGTGAGCTAACTTGATGTAAACATTATTTTACTTACCATATGATTTAGTGTAGTATGCAACCAATTTTATCAGTGTGCTACCAATATTCCAGGAGTTACTTTCAGTAGCTCACCTTTTGTACGCAATGGAACATTAGCGTTTACAGAACGAAATAACGATATTGGCTGTTCCACTCTAAATGTTGTGAGGTAGGTTCCTGAATTCAGCTTGCATTTGAGTATTCCATGGCTCTGAGCAGTATTCATGCAATATCTATACAGTTCCAGCTCACCCTGAGTAGTGATGCACACATCCTTAACTCAAAATGCATAGAATAGAAGGTAATGCATTCAGCTCAATCGAGTGTAGATTGAAATTTTGCTGAAAACTACTATGTGCTAACTTGATGTAAACCTTATTATTTTACTTACCAGACGATTAGAGTAGCATGCAACCAATTTTATGATGTGCTACCAATGATCGAGAGGTGACTTTCAGTTTCATTACCTTTTGTACACAATGGAACATTAGCGTTTACAGAACGAAATAACGATATTGGCTGTTCCACTCTAAATGTTGTGAGGTAGGTTCCTGAATTCAGCTTGCATTTGAGTATTCCATGGCTCTGAGCAGTATTCATGCAATATCTATACAGTTCCAGCCAAACAAAGATATTGGCTGTTCCACTCCAAATATTATGAGGGAGGTTCCTGAATTCAGCTTGCATTTGAGTATTCCATGGCTCTGAGCAGTATTCATGCAATATCTATACAGTTCCAGCTCACCCTGAGTAGTGATGCACACATCCTTAACTCAAAATGCATAGAATAGAAGGTAATGCATTCAGCTCAATCGAGTGTAGATTGAAATTTTGCTGAAAACTACTATGTGCTAACTTGATGTAAACCTTATTATTTTACTTACCAGACGATTAGAGTAGCATGCAACCAATTTTATGATGTGCTACCAATGATCGAGAGGTGACTTTCACTTTCATTACCTTTTGTACACAATGGAACATTAGCGTTTACAGAACGAAATAACGATATTGGCTGTTCCACTCTAAATGTTGTGAGGTAGGTTCCTGAATTCAGCTTGCATTTGAGTATTCCATGGCTCTGAGCAGTATTCATGCAATATCTATACAGTTCCAGCCAAACAAAGATATTGGCTGTTCCACTCCAAATATTATGAGGGAGGTTCCTGAATTCAGCTTACATTTGAGTATTCCATGTCTCTGACAGTGTGCATGCAATATCTATACAGTTCCAGCTCACCCTTACTTATGAGCATAACCTTAACTAAAAATACATAGAATAGAAAGTAATGCATTCAGCTGAAATTTGATGAAAACTACTAACTTGATGTATACATTATTTTACTCACCATATAATTTAGAGTAGTATGCAACTAATTTTATGTGTGCTACCAATGTTGGACAAGTTACTTCCAGTAACATCACCTTTTGTACGCAATGGAACATTAGCGTTTACAGAACGAAATAACCTTATTGGCTGTTCCACTCTAAACGTTGTGAGGTAGGTTCCTGAATTCAGCTTGCATTTGAGTATTCCACGGCTCTGAGTAGAAGAAATGCAATATCTATACAGTTCCAGCTGATCCTGAGTAGTTATGTACACATCCTTAACCGAAATACAAAGTAATGCATTCAGCTCTAACGAGTATAGATTGGAATTTTGCTGAAAACTACTATGTGCTAACTTGATGTAAACCTTATTATTTTACTTACCAGAGGATTAGAGTAGCATATAACCAATTTTATGATGTGCTACCAATGATCGAGAGGTGACTTTCAGTTTCATTAACTTTTGTACACAATGGAATATTTGCCTTTACAGAACTAAACAAAGATATTGGCTGTTCCACTCCAAATGTTGTGAGGTAGGTTCCTGAATTCAGCTTGCATTTGAGTATTCTATTGCTCTGTAGTATACATGCAATATCTACACAGTTCCAGCTGATCCTGAGTAGTTATGTACACATCATTAACCAAAATGCATAGAATAGAAAGTAATGCATTCAGCTCAGTAGAGTGAACAGTTGAATTTTGTACACAATGGAACATTAGCGTTTACAGTAACAAAGATATTGGCTGTTCCACTCTAAATATTATGAGGGAGGTTCCTGAATTCAGCTTGCCTTTCACTATTCCATTGCTCTGGGTAGAAGACATGCAATATCTATACAATTCCAGCTGATCCTGAGTAGTTATGTACACATCCTTAACCAAAATGCATAGAATACAAAGTAATGCATTCATCTCAATAGTGTGTACAGTTGAATTTTGCTGAAAACTACTGTGAGCTAACTTGATGTAAACATTATTTTACTTACCATATGATTTAGAACAGTATGCAACCAATTTTATCAGTGTGCTACCAATGACCGAGAGCTGACTTTCAGTTTCATTACCGTTTGTACACAATGGAACATTTGCGTTTACAGAACTAAACAAAGATATTGGTTGTGCCACTCTAAATATTATGAGGGAGGTTCCTGAATTCAGCTTGCTTTTCACTATTCCATTCCTCTGGGTAGAAGACATGCAATATCTATACAATTCCAGCTGATCCTGAGCAGTTATGTACAAATCCATATCTCAAAATGCATAGAATAGAAAATAATGCATTTAGCTCAATAGAGTGTAGAGTTGAATTTTGCTGAAAACTACTATATGTAAACCATGTTATTTTACTTGCCATATCATTTACAGTAGTATGCAACCAATTTTATCAGTGTGCTACAAATTTTCCAGGAGTTGCTTTCAGTAACTCACCTTTTGTACGCAATGGAACATTAGCGGTTACAGAACTAAACAAAGATATTGGCTGTTCCACTCTAAATATTATGAGGGAGGTTCCTGAATTCACCTTGCATTTGAGTATTCCATTTCTCTGAAAGTGTGCATGCAATATCTATACAGTTCCAGCTCACCCTTACTTATGTGCATATCCTTAACTAAAAATACATAGAATAGAAAGTAATGCATTCAGCTCAAATTTGATGAAAACTACTATCTAACTTGATGTATACATTATTTTACTCACCATATAATTTAGAGTAGTATGCAACTAATTTTATGTGTGCGACCAATGTTGGACTAGTGACTTCCAGTAACATCACCTTTTGTACACAATGTAACATTAGCGTTTACAGAAATAAACAAATATACTGGCTGTTCCACTCTAAATGTTGTGAGGTAGATTCCTGAATTCAGCTTGCCTTTGACAATTCCATTGCACTGAGTAGAAAACATGCAATATCTATACAGTTCCAGCTGATCCTGAGTAGTTGTGTACACATCCATATCTCAAAATGCATAGTAAAAAAAGTCATGTCTTCAGCCCAGTAGTGTATATTTAAATTTTGCTGAAAACTACTGTGAGCTAACTTGATGTAAACATTATTTTACTTACCATATGATTTAGTGTAGTATGCAACCAATTTTATCAGTGTGCTACCAATATTCCAGGAGTTACTTTCAGTAGCTCACCTTTTGTACGCAATGGAACATTAGCGTTTACAGAACGAAATAACGATATTGGCTGTTCCACTCTAAATGTTGTGAGGTAGGTTCCTGAATTCAGCTTGCATTTGAGTATTCCATGGCTCTGAGCAGTATTCATGCAATATCTATACAGTTCCAGCTCACCCTGAGTAGTGATGCACACATCCTTAACTCAAAATGCATAGAATAGAAGGTAATGCATTCAGCTCAATCGAGTGTAGATTGAAATTTTGCTGAAAACTACTATGTGCTAACTTGATGTAAACCTTATTATTTTACTTACCAGACGATTAGAGTAGCATGCAACCAATTTTATGATGTGCTACCAATGATCGAGAGGTGACTTTCAGTTTCATTACCTTTTGTACACAATGGAACATTAGCGTTTACAGAACGAAATAACGATATTGGCTGTTCCACTCTAAATGTTGTGAGGTAGGTTCCTGAATTCAGCTTGCATTTGAGTATTCCATGGCTCTGAGCAGTATTCATGCAATATCTATACAGTTCCAGCCAAACAAAGATATTGGCTGTTCCACTCCAAATATTATGAGGGAGGTTCCTGAATTCAGCTTGCATTTGAGTATTCCATGGCTCTGAGCAGTATTCATGCAATATCTATACAGTTCCAGCTCACCCTGAGTAGTGATGCACACATCCTTAACTCAAAATGCATAGAATAGAAGGTAATGCATTCAGCTCAATCGAGTGTAGATTGAAATTTTGCTGAAAACTACTATGTGCTAACTTGATGTAAACCTTATTATTTTACTTACCAGACGATTAGAGTAGCATGCAACCAATTTTATGATGTGCTACCAATGATCGAGAGGTGACTTTCACTTTCATTACCTTTTGTACACAATGGAACATTAGCGTTTACAGAACGAAATAACGATATTGGCTGTTCCACTCTAAATGTTGTGAGGTAGGTTCCTGAATTCAGCTTGCATTTGAGTATTCCATGGCTCTGAGCAGTATTCATGCAATATCTATACAGTTCCAGCCAAACAAAGATATTGGCTGTTCCACTCCAAATATTATGAGGGAGGTTCCTGAATTCAGCTTACATTTGAGTATTCCATGTCTCTGACAGTGTGCATGCAATATCTATACAGTTCCAGCTCACCCTTACTTATGAGCATAACCTTAACTAAAAATACATAGAATAGAAAGTAATGCATTCAGCTGAAATTTGATGAAAACTACTAACTTGATGTATACATTATTTTACTCACCATATAATTTAGAGTAGTATGCAACTAATTTTATGTGTGCTACCAATGTTGGACAAGTTACTTCCAGTAACATCACCTTTTGTACGCAATGGAACATTAGCGTTTACAGAACGAAATAACCTTATTGGCTGTTCCACTCTAAACGTTGTGAGGTAGGTTCCTGAATTCAGCTTGCATTTGAGTATTCCACGGCTCTGAGTAGAAGAAATGCAATATCTATACAGTTCCAGCTGATCCTGAGTAGTTATGTACACATCCTTAACCGAAATACAAAGTAATGCATTCAGCTCTAACGAGTATAGATTGGAATTTTGCTGAAAACTACTATGTGCTAACTTGATGTAAACCTTATTATTTTACTTACCAGAGGATTAGAGTAGCATATAACCAATTTTATGATGTGCTACCAATGATCGAGAGGTGACTTTCAGTTTCATTAACTTTTGTACACAATGGAATATTTGCCTTTACAGAACTAAACAAAGATATTGGCTGTTCCACTCCAAATGTTGTGAGGTAGGTTCCTGAATTCAGCTTGCATTTGAGTATTCTATTGCTCTGTAGTATACATGCAATATCTACACAGTTCCAGCTGATCCTGAGTAGTTATGTACACATCATTAACCAAAATGCATAGAATAGAAAGTAATGCATTCAGCTCAGTAGAGTGAACAGTTGAATTTTGTACACAATGGAACATTAGCGTTTACAGTAACAAAGATATTGGCTGTTCCACTCTAAATATTATGAGGGAGGTTCCTGAATTCAGCTTGCCTTTCACTATTCCATTGCTCTGGGTAGAAGACATGCAATATCTATACAATTCCAGCTGATCCTGAGTAGTTATGTACACATCCTTAACCAAAATGCATAGAATACAAAGTAATGCATTCATCTCAATAGTGTGTACAGTTGAATTTTGCTGAAAACTACTGTGAGCTAACTTGATGTAAACATTATTTTACTTACCATATGATTTAGAACAGTATGCAACCAATTTTATCAGTGTGCTACCAATGACCGAGAGCTGACTTTCAGTTTCATTACCGTTTGTACACAATGGAACATTTGCGTTTACAGAACTAAACAAAGATATTGATTGTGCCACTCTAAATATTATGAGGGAGGTTCCTGAATTCAGCTTGCTTTTCACTATTCCATTCCTCTGGGTAGAAGACATGCAATATCTATACAATTCCAGCTGATCCTGAGCAGTTATGTACAAATCCATATCTCAAAATGCATAGAATAGAAAATAATGCATTTAGCTCAATAGAGTGTAGAGTTGAATTTTGCTGAAAACTACTATATGTAAACCATGTTATTTTACTTGCCATATCATTTACAGTAGTATGCAACCAATTTTATCAGTGTGCTACAAATTTTCCAGGAGTTGCTTTCAGTAACTCACCTTTTGTACGCAATGGAACATTAGCGGTTACAGAACTAAACAAAGATATTGGCTGTTCCACTCTAAATATTATGAGGGAGGTTCCTGAATTCACCTTGCATTTGAGTATTCCATTTCTCTGAAAGTGTGCATGCAATATCTATACAGTTCCAGCTCACCCTTACTTATGTGCATATCCTTAACTAAAAATACATAGAATAGAAAGTAATGCATTCAGCTCAAATTTGATGAAAAGTACTATCTAACTTGATGTATACATTATTTTACTCACCATATAATTTAGAGTAGTATGCAACTAATTTTATGTGTGCGACCAATGTTGGACTAGTGACTTCCAGTAACATCACCTTTTGTACACAATGTAACATTAGCGTTTACAGAAATAAACAAATATACTGGCTGTTCCACTCTAAATGTTGTGAGGTAGATTCCTGAATTCAGCTTGCCTTTGACAATTCCATTGCACTGAGTAGAAAACATGCAATATCTATACAGTTCCAGCTGATCCTGAGTAGTTGTGTACACATCCATATCTCAAAATGCATAGTAAAAAAAGTCATGTCTTCAGCCCAGTAGTGTATATTTAAATTTTGCTGAAAACTACTGTGAGCTAACTTGATGTAAACATTATTTTACTTACCATATGATTTAGTGTAGTATGCAACCAATTTTATCAGTGTGCTACCAATATTCCAGGAGTTACTTTCAGTAGCTCACCTTTTGTACGCAATGGAACATTAGCGTTTACAGAACGAAATAACGATATTGGCTGTTCCACTCTAAATGTTGTGAGGTAGGTTCCTGAATTCAGCTTGCATTTGAGTATTCCATGGCTCTGAGCAGTATTCATGCAATATCTATACAGTTCCAGCTCACCCTGAGTAGTGATGCACACATCCTTAACTCAAAATGCATAGAATAGAAGGTAATGCATTCAGCTCAATCGAGTGTAGATTGAAATTTTGCTGAAAACTACTATGTGCTAACTTGATGTAAACCTTATTATTTTACTTACCAGACGATTAGAGTAGCATGCAACCAATTTTATGATGTGCTACCAATGATCGAGAGGTGACTTTCAGTTTCATTACCTTTTGTACACAATGGAACATTAGCGTTTACAGAACGAAATAACGATATTGGCTGTTCCACTCTAAATGTTGTGAGGTAGGTTCCTGAATTCAGCTTGCATTTGAGTATTCCATGGCTCTGAGCAGTATTCATGCAATATCTATACAGTTCCAGCCAAACAAAGATATTGGCTGTTCCACTCCAAATATTATGAGGGAGGTTCCTGAATTCAGCTTGCATTTGAGTATTCCATGTCTCTGAAAGTGTGCATGCAATATCTATACAGTTCCAGCTCACCCTTACTTATGTGCATATCCTTAACTAAAAATACATAGAATAGAAAGTAATGCATTCAGCTGAAATGTGATGAAAACTACTATCTAACTTGATGTATACATTATTTTACTCACCATATAATTTAGAGTAGTATGCAAGTAATTTTATGTGTGCTACCAATGTTGGACTAGTTACTTCCAGTAACATCACCTTTTGTACACAATGGAACATTAGCGTTTACAGAACTAAACAAAGATATTGGCTTTTCCACTCTAAATGTTGTGAGGTAGGTTCC
This sequence comes from Hemitrygon akajei, assembly GCF_048418815.1. NCBI lineage: Eukaryota > Metazoa > Chordata > Chondrichthyes > Myliobatiformes > Dasyatidae > Hemitrygon > Hemitrygon akajei. The sequence continues at coordinate 5,698,282 of NC_133148.1, read as the reverse complement.
TGAATTCAGCTTGCATTTGAGTATTCTATTGCTCTGTAGTATACATGCAATATCTACACAGTTCCAGCTGATCCTGAGTAGTTGTGTACAAATCCATATCTCAAAATGCATAGAATAGAAAATAATGCATTTAGCTCAATAGAGTGTAGAGTTGAATTTTGCTGAAAACTACTATATGTAAACCATGTTATTTTACTTGCCATATGATTTAGTGTAGAATGCAACCAATTTTATCAGTGTGCTACAAATTTTCCAGGAGTTGCTTTCGGTAACTCACCTTTTGTACGCAATGGAACATTAGCGTTTACAGAACTAAACAAAGATATTGGCTGTTCCACTCTAAACGTTGTGAGGTAGGTACCTGAATTCAGCTTGCATTTGAGTATTCCATGTCTCTGACAGTGTGCATGCAATATCTATACAGTTCCAGCTCACCCTTACTTATGAGCATAACCTTAACTAAAAATACATAGAATAGAAAGTAATGCATTCAGCTGAAATTTGAAGAAAACTACTAACTTGATGTATACATTATTTTACTCACCATATAATTTAGAGTAGTATGCAACTAATTTTATGTGTGCTACCAATGTTGGACAAGTTACTTCCAGTAACATCACCTTTTGTACGCAATGGAACATTAGCGTTTACAGAACGAAATAACGATATTGGCTGTTCCACTCTAAATGTTGTGAGGTAGGTTCCTGAATTCAGCTTGCATTTGAGTATTCCATGGCTCTGAGCAGTATTCATGCAATATCTATACAGTTCCAGCTCACCCTGAGTAGTGATGCACACATCCTTAACTCAAAATGCATAGAATAGAAGGTAATGCATTCAGCTCAATCGAGTGTAGATTGAAATTTTGCTGAAAACTACTATGTGCTAACTTGATGTAAACCTTATTATTTTACTTACCAGACGATTAGAGTAGCATGCAACCAATTTTATGATGTGCTACCAATGATCGAGAGGTGACTTTCAGTTTCATTACCTTTTGTACACAATGGAACATTAGCGTTTACAGAACGAAATAACGATATTGGCTGTTCCACTCTAAATGTTGTGAGGTAGGTTCCTGAATTCAGCTTGCATTTGAGTATTCCATGGCTCTGAGCAGTATTCATGCAATATCTATACAGTTCCAGCCAAACAAAGATATTGGCTGTTCCACTCCAAATATTATGAGGGAGGTTCCTGAATTCAGCTTGCATTTGAGTATTCCATGGCTCTGAGCAGTATTCATGCAATATCTATACAGTTCCAGCTCACCCTGAGTAGTGATGCACACATCCTTAACTCAAAATGCATAGAATAGAAGGTAATGCATTCAGCTCAATCGAGTGTAGATTGAAATTTTGCTGAAAACTACTATGTGCTAACTTGATGTAAACCTTATTATTTTACTTACCAGACGATTAGAGTAGCATGCAACCAATTTTATGATGTGCTACCAATGATCGAGAGGTGACTTTCAGTTTCATTACCTTTTGTACACAATGGAACATTAGCGTTTACAGAACGAAATAACGATATTGGCTGTTCCACTCTAAATGTTGTGAGGTAGGTTCCTGAATTCAGCTTGCATTTGAGTATTCCATGGCTCTGAGCAGTATTCATGCAATATCTATACAGTTCCAGCCAAACAAAGATATTGGCTGTTCCACTCCAAATATTATGAGGGAGGTTCCTGAATTCAGCTTACATTTGAGTATTCCATGTCTCTGACAGTGTGCATGCAATATCTATACAGTTCCAGCTCACCCTTACTTATGAGCATAACCTTAACTAAAAATACATAGAATAGAAAGTAATGCATTCAGCTGAAATTTGATGAAAACTACTATCTAACTTGATGTATACATTATTTTACTCACCATATAATTTAGAGTAGTATGCAACTAATTTTATGTGTGCTACCAATGTTGGACAAGTTACTTCCAGTAACATCACCTTTTGTACGCAATGGAACATTAGCGTTTACAGAACGAAATAACCTTATTGGCTGTTCCACTCTAAACGTTGTGAGGTAGGTTCCTGAATTCAGCTTGCATTTGAGTATTCCACGGCTCTGAGTAGAAGAAATGCAATATCTATACAGTTCCAGCTGATCCTGAGTAGTTATGTACACATCCTTAACCAAAATACAAAGTAATGCATTCAGCTCTAACGAGTATAGATTGGAATTTTGCTGAAAACTACTATGTGCTAACTTGATGTAAACCTTATTATTTTACTTACCAGAGGATTAGAGTAGCATATAACCAATTTTATGATGTGCTACCAATGATCGAGAGGTGACTTTCAGTTTCATTAACTTTTGTACACAATGGAATATTTGCCTTTACAGAACTAAACAAAGATATTGGCTGTTCCACTCCAAATGTTGTGAGGTAGGTTCCTGAATTCAGCTTGCATTTGAGTATTCTATTGCTCTGTAGTATACATGCAATATCTACACAGTTCCAGCTGATCCTGAGTAGTTATGTACACATCATTAACCAAAATGCATAGAATAGAAAGTAATGCATTCAGCTCAGTAGAGTGAACAGTTGAATTTTGTACACAATGGAACATTAGCGTTTACAGTAACAAAGATATTGGCTGTTCCACTCTAAATATTATGAGGGAGGTTCCTGAATTCAGCTTGCCTTTCACTATTCCATTGCTCTGGGTAGAAGACATGCAATATCTATACAATTCCAGCTGATCCTGAGTAGTTATGTACACATCCTTAACCAAAATGCATAGAATACAAAGTAATGCATTCATCTCAATAGTGTGTACAGTTGAATTTTGCTGAAAACTACTGTGAGCTAACTTGATGTAAACATTATTTTACTTACCATATGATTTAGAACAGTATGCAACCAATTTTATCAGTGTGCTACCAATGACCGAGAGCTGACTTTCAGTTTCATTACCGTTTGTACACAATGGAACATTTGCGTTTACAGAACTAAACAAAGATATTGGTTGTGCCACTCTAAATATTATGAGGGAGGTTCCTGAATTCAGCTTGCTTTTCACTATTCCATTCCTCTGGGTAGAAGACATGCAATATCTATACAATTCCAGCTGATCCTGAGCAGTTATGTACAAATCCATATCTCAAAATGCATAGAATAGAAAATAATGCATTTAGCTCAATAGAGTGTAGAGTTGAATTTTGCTGAAAACTACTATATGTAAACCATGTTATTTTACTTGCCATATCATTTACAGTAGTATGCAACCAATTTTATCAGTGTGCTACAAATTTTCCAGGAGTTGCTTTCAGTAACTCACCTTTTGTACGCAATGGAACATTAGCGCTTACAGAACTAAACAAAGATATTGGCTGTTCCACTCCAAATATTATGAGGGAGGTTCCTGAATTCAGCTTGCATTTGAGTATTCCATGTCTCTGAAAGTCTGCATGCAATATCTATACAGTTCCAGCTCACCCTTACTTATGTGCATATCCTTAACTAAAAATACATAGAATAGAAAGTAATGCATTCAGCTCAAATTTGATGAAAAGTACTATCTAACTTGATGTATACATTATTTTACTCACCATATAATTTAGAGTAGTATGCAACTAATTTTATGTGTGCGACCAATGTTGGACTAGTGACTTCCAGTAACATCACCTTTTGTACACAATGTAACATTAGCGTTTACAGAAATAAACAAATATACTGGCTGTTCCACTCTAAATGTTGTGAGGTAGATTCCTGAATTCAGCTTGCCTTTGACAATTCCATTGCACTGAGTAGAAAACATGCAATATCTATACAGTTCCAGCTGATCCTGAGTAGTTGTGTACACATCCATATCTCAAAATGCATAGTAAAAAAAGTCATGTCTTCAGCCCAGTAGTGTATATTTAAATTTTGCTGAAAACTACTGTGAGCTAACTTGATGTAAACATTATTTTACTTACCATATGATTTAGTGTAGTATGCAACCAATTTTATCAGTGTGCTACCAATATTCCAGGAGTTACTTTCAGTAGCTCACCTTTTGTACGCAATGGAACATTAGCGTTTACAGAACGAAATAACGATATTGGCTGTTCCACTCTAAATGTTGTGAGGTAGGTTCCTGAATTCAGCTTGCATTTGAGTATTCCATGGCTCTGAGCAGTATTCATGCAATATCTATACAGTTCCAGCTCACCCTGAGTAGTGATGCACACATCCTTAACTCAAAATGCATAGAATAGAAGGTAATGCATTCAGCTCAATCGAGTGTAGATTGAAATTTTGCTGAAAACTACTATGTGCTAACTTGATGTAAACCTTATTATTTTACTTACCAGACGATTAGAGTAGCATGCAACCAATTTTATGATGTGCTACCAATGATCGAGAGGTGACTTTCAGTTTCATTACCTTTTGTACACAATGGAACATTAGCGTTTACAGAACGAAATAACGATATTGGCTGTTCCACTCTAAATGTTGTGAGGTAGGTTCCTGAATTCAGCTTGCATTTGAGTATTCCATGGCTCTGAGCAGTATTCATGCAATATCTATACAGTTCCAGCCAAACAAAGATATTGGCTGTTCCACTCCAAATATTATGAGGGAGGTTCCTGAATTCAGCTTGCATTTGAGTATTCCATGTCTTTGAAAGTGTGCATGCAATATCTATACAGTTCCAGCTCACCCTTACTTATGTGCATATCCTTAACTAAAAATACATAGAATAGAAAGTAATGCATTCAGCTGAAATTTGATGAAAACTACTATCTAACTTGATGTATACATTATTTTACTCACCATATAATTTAGAGTAGTATGCAAGTAATTTTATGTGTGCTACCAATGTTGGACTAGTTACTTCCAGTAACATCATCTTTTGTACACAATGGAACATTAGCGTTTACAGAACTAAACAAAGATATTGGCTTTTCCACTCTAAATGTTGTGAGGTAGGTTCCTGAATTCAGCTTGCATTTGAGTATTCTATTGCTCTGTAGTATACATGCAATATCTACACAGTTCCAGCTGATCCTGAGTAGTTATGTACAAATCCATATCTCAAAATGCATAGAATAGAAAATAATGCATTTAGCTCAATAGAGTGTAGAGTTGAATTTTGCTGAAAACTACTATATGTAAACCATGTTATTTTACTTGCCATATGATTTAGTGTAGAATGCAACCAATTTTATCAGTGTGCTACAAATTTTCCAGGAGTTGCTTTCAGTAACTCACCTTTTGTACGCAATGGAACATTAGCGTTTACAGAACTAAACAAAGATATTGGCTGTTCCACTCTAAACGTTGTGAGGTAGGTACCTGAATTCAGCTTGCATTTGAGTATTCCATGTCTCTGACAGTGTGCATGCAATATCTATACAGTTCCAGCTCACCCTTACTTATGAGCATAACCTTAACTAAAAATACATAGAATAGAAAGTAATGCATTCAGCTGAAATTTGATGAAAACTACTAACTTGATGTATACATTATTTTACTCACCATATAATTTAGAGTAGTATGCAACTAATTTTATGTGTGCTACCAATGTTGGACAAGTTACTTCCAGTAACATCACCTTTTGTACGCAATGGAACATTAGCGTTTACAGAACGAAATAACCTTATTGGCTGTTCCACTCTAAACGTTGTGAGGTAGGTTCCTGAATTCAGCTTGCATTTGAGTATTCCACGGCTCTGAGTAGAAGAAATGCAATATCTATACAGTTCCAGCTGATCCTGAGTAGTTATGTACACATCCTTAACCAAAATACAAAGTAATGCATTCAGCTCTAACGAGTATAGATTGGAATTTTGCTGAAAACTACTATGTGCTAACTTGATGTAAACCTTATTATTTTACTTACCAGAGGATTAGAGTAGCATATAACCAATTTTATGATGTGCTACCAATGATCGAGAGGTGACTTTCAGTTTCATTAACTTATGTACACAATGGAATATTTGCCTTTACAGAACTAAACAAAGATATTGGCTGTTCCACTCCAAATGTTGTGAGGTAGGTTCCTGAATTCAGCTTGCATTTGAGTATTCTATTGCTCTGTAGTATACATGCAATATCTACACAGTTCCAGCTGATCCTGAGTAGTTATGTACACATCATTAACCAAAATGCATAGAATAGAAAGTAATGCATTCAGCTCAGTAGAGTGAACAGTTGAATTTTGTACACAATGGAACATTAGCGTTTACAGTAACAAAGATATTGGCTGTTCCACTCTAAATATTATGAGGGAGGTTCCTGAATTCAGCTTGCCTTTCACTATTCCATTGCTCTGGGTAGAAGACATGCAATATCTATACAATTCCAGCTGATCCTGAGTAGTTATGTACACATCCTTAACCAAAATGCATAGAATACAAAGTAATGCATTCATCTCAATAGTGTGTACAGTTGAATTTTGCTGAAAACTACTGTGAGCTAACTTGATGTAAACATTATTTTACTTACCATATGATTTAGAACAGTATGCAACCAATTTTATCAGTGTGCTACCAATGACCGAGAGCTGACTTTCAGTTTCATTACCGTTTGTACACAATGGAACATTTGCGTTTACAGAACTAAACAAAGATATTGGTTGTGCCACTCTAAATATTATGAGGGAGGTTCCTGAATTCAGCTTGCTTTTCACTATTCCATTGCTCTGGGTAGAAGACATGCAATATCTATACAATTCCAGCTGATCCTGAGCAGTTATGTACAAATCCATATCTCAAAATGCATCGAATAGAAAATAATGCATTTAGCTCAATAGAGTGTAGAGTTGAATTTTGCTGAAAACTACTATATGTAAACCATGTTATTTTACTTGCCATATGATTTACAGTAGTATGCAACCAATTTTATCAGTGTGCTACAAATTTTCCAGGAGTTGCTTTCAGTAACTCACCTTTTGTACGCAATGGAACATTAGCGGTTACAGAACTAAACAAAGATATTGGCTGTTCCACTCTAAATATTATGAGGGAGGTTCCTGAATTCAGCTTGCATTTGAGTATTCCATTTCTCTGAAAGTGTGCATGCAATATCTATACAGTTCCAGCTCACCCTTACTTATGTGCATATCCTTAACTAAAAATACATAGAATAGAAAGTAATGCATTCAGCTCAAATTTGAAGAAAACTACTATATAACTTGATGTATACATTATTTTACACCATATAATTTAGAGTAGTATGCAACTAATTTTATGTGTGCTACCAATGTTGGACAAGTTACTTCCAGTAACATCACCTTTTGTACACAATGTAACATTAGCGTTTACAGAAATAAACAAATATACTGGCTGTTCCACTCTAAATGTTGTGAGGTAGATTCCTGAATTCAGCTTGCCTTTGACAATTCCATTGCACTGAGTAGAAAACATGCAATATCTATACAGTTCCAGCTGATCCTGAGTAGTTGTGTACACATCCATATCTCAAAATGCATAGTAAAAAAAGTCATGTCTTCAGCCCAGTAGTGTATATTTGAATTTTGCTGAAAACTACTGTGAGCTAACTTGATGTAAACATTATTTTACTTACCATATGATTTAGTGTAGTATGCAACCAATTTTATCAGTGTGCTACCAATATTCCAGGAGTTACTTTCAGTAGCTCACCTTTTGTACGCAATGGAACATTAGCGTTTACAGAACGAAATAACGATATTGGCTGTTCCACTGTAAATGTTGTGAGGTAGGTTCCTGAATTCAGCTTGCATTTGAGTATTCCATGGCTCTGAGCAGTATTCATGCAATATCTATACAGTTCCAGCTCACCCTGAGTAGTGATGCACACATCCTTAACTCAAAATGCATAGAATAGAAGGTAATGCATTCAGCTCAATCGAGTGTAGATTGAAATTTTGCTGAAAACTACTATGTGCTAACTTGATGTAAACCTTATTATTTTACTTACCAGACGATTAGAGTAGCATGCAACCAATTTTATGATGTGCTACCAATGATCGAGAGGTGACTTTCAGTTTCATTACCTTTTGTACACAATGGAACATTAGCGTTTACAGAACGAAATAACGATATTGGCTGTTCCACTCTAAATGTTGTGAGGTAGGTTCCTGAATTCAGCTTGCATTTGAGTATTCCATGGCTCTGAGCAGTATTCATGCAATATCTATACAGTTCCAGCCAAACAAAGATATTGGCTGTTCCACTCCAAATATTATGAGGGAGGTTCCTGAATTCAGCTTGCATTTGAGTATTCCATGTCTCTGAAAGTGTGCATGCAATATCTATACAGTTCCAGCTCACCCTTACTTATGTGCATATCCTTAACTAAAAATACATAGAATAGAAAGTAATGCATTCAGCTGAAATTTGATGAAAACTACTATCTAACTTGATGTATACATTATTTTACTCACCATATAATTTAGAGTAGTATGCAAGTAATTTTATGTGTGCTACCAATGTTGGACTAGTTACTTCCAGTAACATCACCTTTTGTACACAATGGAACATTAGCGTTTACAGAACTAAACAAAGATATTGGCTTTTCCACTCTAAATGTTGTGAGGTAGGTTCCTGAATTCAGCTTGCATTTGAGTATTCTATTGCTCTGTAGTATACATGCAATATCTACACAGTTCCAGCTGATCCTGAGTAGTTATGTACAAATCCATATCTCAAAATGCATAGAATAGAAAATAATGCATTTAGCTCAATAGAGTGTAGAGTTGAATTTTGCTGAAAACTACTATATGTAAACCATGTTATTTTACTTGCCATATGATTTAGTGTAGAATGCAACCAATTTTATCAGTGTGCTACAAATTTTCCAGGAGTTGCTTTCAGTAACTCACCTTTTGTACTCAATGGAACATTAGCGTTTACAGAACTAAACAAAGATATTGGCTGTTCCACTCTAAACGTTGTGAGGTAGGTACCTGAATTCAGCTTGCATTTGAGTATTCCATGTCTCTGACAGTGTGCATGCAATATCTATACAGTTCCAGCTCACCCTTACTTATGAGCATAACCTTAACTAAAAATACATAGAATAGAAAGTAATGCATTCAGCTGAAATTTGATGAAAACTACTAACTTGATGTATACATTATTTTACTCACCATATAATTTAGAGTAGTATGCAACTAATTTTATGTGTGCGACCAATGTTGGACTGGTTACTTCCAGTAACATCACCTTTTGTACACAATGGAACATTAGCGTTTACAGAAATAAACAGATATACTGGCTGTTCCACTCTAAATGTTGTGGGGTAGGTTCCTGAATTCTTCTTGCATTTGAGTATTCCACGGCTCTGAGTAGAAGAAATGCAATATCTATACAGTTCCAGCTGATCCTGAGTAGTTATGTACACATCCTTAACCAAAATACAAAGTAATGCATTCAGCTCAATCATAGATTGGAATTTTGCTGAAAACTACTATGTGCTAACTTGATGTAAACCTTACTATTTTACTTACCAGAGGATTAGAGTAGCATATAACCAATTATATGATGTGCTACCAATGATCGAGAGGTGACTTTCAGTTTCATTACCTTTTGTACACAATGGAATATTTGCCTTTACAGAACTAAACAAAGATATTGGCTGTTCCACGCCAAATGTTGTGAGGTAGGTTCCTGAATTCAGCTTGCATTTGAGTATTCCATGTCTCTGAAAGACTGCAGGCAATATCTATACAGTTCCAGCTCACCCTTACTTATGTGCATATCCTTAACTAAAAATACATAGAATAGAAAGTAATGCATTCAGCTGAAATTTGATGAAAACTACTATCTAACTTGATGTATACATTATTTTACTCACCATATAATTTAGAGTAGTATGCAAGTAATTTTATGTGTGCTACCAATGTTGGACTAGTTACTTCCAGTAACATCACCTTTTGTACACAATGGAACATTAGCGTTTACAGAACTAAACAAAGATATTGGCTGTTCCACTCTAAATGTTGTGAGGTAGGTTCCTGAATTCAGCTTGCATTTGAGTATTCTATTGCTCTGTAGTATACATGCAATATCTACACAGTTCCAGCTGATCCTGAGTAGTTATGTACACATCATTAACCAAAATGCATAGAATAGAAAGTAATGCATTCAGCTCAGTAGAGTGAACAGTTGAATTTTGTACACAATGGAACATTAGCGTTTACAGTAACAAAGATATTGGCTGTTCCACTCTAAATATTATGAGGGAGTTTCCTGAATTCAGCTTGCCTTTCACTATTCCATTGCTCTGGGTAGAAGACATGCAATATCTATACAATTCCAGCTGATCCTGAGTAGTTATGTACACATCCTTAACCAAAATGCATAGAATACAAAGTAATGCATTCATCTCAATAGTGTGTACAGTTGAATTTTGCTGAAAACTACTGTGAGCTAACTTGATGTAAACATTATTTTACTTACCATATGATTTAGAACAGTATGCAACCAATTTTATCAGTGTGCTACCAATGACCGAGAGCTGACTTTCAGTTTCATTACCGTTTGTACACAATGGAACATTTGCGTTTACAGAACTAAACAAAGATATTGGTTGTGCCACTCTAAATATTATGAGGGAGGTTCCTGAATTCAGCTTGCTTTTCACTATTCCATTGCTCTGGGTAGAAGACATGCAATATCTATACAATTCCAGCTGATCCTGAGCAGTTTTGTACAAATCCATATCTCAAAATGCATAGAATAGAAAATAATGCATTTAGCTCAATAGAGTGTAGAGTTGAATTTTGCTGAAAACTACTATATGTAAACCATGTTATTTTACTTGCCATATGATTTACAGTAGTATGCAACCAATTTTATCAGTGTGCTACAAATTTTCCAGGAGCTGCTTTCAGTAACTCACCTTTTGTACGCAATGGAACATTAGCGGTTACAGAACTAAACAAAGATATTGGCTGTTCCACTCTAAATATTATGAGGGAGGTTCCTGAATTCAGCTTGCATTTGAGTATTCCATTTCTCTGAAAGTGTGCATGCAATATCTATACAGTTTCAGCTCACCCTTACTTATGTGCATATCCTTAACTAAAAATACATAGAATAGAAAGTAATGCATTCAGCTCAAATTTGAAGAAAACTACTATATAACTTGATGTATACATTATTTTACACCATATAATTTAGAGTAGTATGCAACTAATTTTATGTGTGCTACCAATGTTGGACAAGTTACTTCCAGTAACATCACCTTTTGTACACAATGTAACATTAGCGTTTACAGAAATAAACAAATATACTGGCTGTTCCACTCTAAATGTTGTGAGGTAGATTCCTGAATTCAGCTTGCCTTTGACAATTCCATTGCACTGAGTAGAAAACATGCAATATCTATACAGTTCCAGCTGATCCTGAGTAGTTGTGTACACATCCATATCTCAAAATGCATAGTAAAAAAAGTCATGTCTTCAGCCCAGTAGTGTATATTTGAATTTTGCTGAAAACTACTGTGAGCTAACTTGATGTAAACATTATTTTACTTACCATATGATTTAGTGTAGTATGCAACCAATTTTATCAGTGTGCTACCAATATTCCAGGAGTTACTTTCAGTAGCTCACCTTTTGTACGCAATGGAACATTAGCGTTTACAGAACGAAATAACGATATTGGCTGTTCCACTGTAAATGTTGTGAGGTAGGTTCCTGAATTCAGCTTGCATTTGAGTATTCCATGGCTCTGAGCAGTATTCATGCAATATCTATACAGTTCCAGCTCACCCTGAGTAGTGATGCACACATCCTTAACTCAAAATGCATAGAATAGAAGGTAATGCATTCAGCTCAATCGAGTGTAGATTGAAATTTTGCTGAAAACTACTATGTGCTAACTTGATGTAAACCTTATTATTTTACTTACCAGACGATTAGAGTAGCATGCAACCAATTTTATGATGTGCTACCAATGATCGAGAGGTGACTTTCAGTTTCATTACCTTTTGTACACAATGGAACATTAGCGTTTACAGAACGAAATAACGATATTGGCTGTTCCACTCTAAATGTTGTGAGGTAGGTTCCTGAATTCAGCTTGCATTTGAGTATTCCATGGCTCTGAGCAGTATTCATGCAATATCTATACAGTTCCAGCCAAACAAAGATATTGGCTGTTCCACTCCAAATATTATGAGGGAGGTTCCTGAATTCAGCTTGCATTTGAGTATTCCATGTCTCTGAAAGTGTGCATGCAATATCTATACAGTTCCAGCTCACCCTTACTTATGTGCATATCCTTAACTAAAAATACATAGAATAGAAAGTAATGCATTCAGCTGAAATTTGATGAAAACTACTATCTAACTTGATGTATACATTATTTTACTCACCATATAATTTAGAGTAGTATGCAAGTAATTTTATGTGTGCTACCAATGTTGGACTAGTTACTTCCAGTAACATCACCTTTTGTACACAATGGAACATTAGCGTTTACAGAACTAAACAAAGATATTGGCTTTTCCACTCTAAATGTTGTGAGGTAGGTTCCTGAATTCAGCTTGCATTTGAGTATTCTATTGCTCTGTAGTATACATGCAATATCTACACAGTTCCAGCTGATCCTGAGTAGTTATGTACAAATCCATATCTCAAAATGCATAGAATAGAAAATAATGCATTTAGCTCAATAGAGTGTAGAGTTGAATTTTGCTGAAAACTACTATATGTAAACCATGTTATTTTACTTGCCATATGATTTAGTGTAGAATGCAACCAATTTTATCAGTGTGCTACAAATTTTCCAGGAGTTGCTTTCAGTAACTCACCTTTTGTACTCAATGGAACATTAGCGTTTACAGAACTAAACAAAGATATTGGCTGTTCCACTCTAAACGTTGTGAGGTAGGTACCTGAATTCAGCTTGCATTTGAGTATTCCATGTCTCTGACAGTGTGCATGCAATATCTATACAGTTCCAGCTCACCCTTACTTATGAGCATAACCTTAACTAAAAATACATAGAATAGAAAGTAATGCATTCAGCTGAAATTTGATGAAAACTACTAACTTGATGTATACATTATTTTACTCACCATATAATTTAGAGTAGTATGCAACTAATTTTATGTGTGCGACCAATGTTGGACTGGTTACTTCCAGTAACATCACCTTTTGTACACAATGGAACATTAGCGTTTACAGAAATAAACAGATATACTGGCTGTTCCACTCTAAATGTTGTGGGGTAGGTTCCTGAATTCTTCTTGCATTTGAGTATTCCACGGCTCTGAGTAGAAGAAATGCAATATCTATACAGTTCCAGCTGATCCTGAGTAGTTATGTACACATCCTTAACCAAAATACAAAGTAATGCATTCAGCTCAATCATAGATTGGAATTTTGCTGAAAACTACTATGTGCTAACTTGATGTAAACCTTACTATTTTACTTACCAGAGGATTAGAGTAGCATATAACCAATTATATGATGTGCTACCAATGATCGAGAGGTGACTTTCAGTTTCATTACCTTTTGTACACAATGGAATATTTGCCTTTACAGAACTAAACAAAGATATTGGCTGTTCCACGCCAAATGTTGTGAGGTAGGTTCCTGAATTCAGCTTGCATTTGAGTATTCCATGTCTCTGAAAGACTGCAGGCAATATCTATACAGTTCCAGCTCACCCTTACTTATGTGCATATCCTTAACTAAAAATACATAGAATAGAAAGTAATGCATTCAGCTGAAATTTGATGAAAACTACTATCTAACTTGATGTATACATTATTTTACTCACCATATAATTTAGAGTAGTATGCAAGTAATTTTATGTGTGCTACCAATGTTGGACTAGTTACTTCCAGTAACATCACCTTTTGTACACAATGGAACATTAGCGTTTACAGAACTAAACAAAGATATTGGCTGTTCCACTCTAAATGTTGTGAGGTAGGTTCCTGAATTCAGCTTGCATTTGAGTATTCTATTGCTCTGTAGTATACATGCAATATCTACACAGTTCCAGCTGATCCTGAGTAGTTATGTACACATCATTAACCAAAATGCATAGAATAGAAAGTAATGCATTCAGCTCAGTAGAGTGAACAGTTGAATTTTGTACACAATGGAACATTAGCGTTTACAGTAACAAAGATATTGGCTGTTCCACTCTAAATATTATGGGGGAGTTTCCTGAATTCAGCTTGCCTTTCACTATTCCATTGCTCTGGGTAGAAGACATGCAATATCTATACAATTCCAGCTGATCCTGAGTAGTTATGTACACATCCTTAACCAAAATGCATAGAATACAAAGTAATGCATTCATCTCAATAGTGTGTACAGTTGAATTTTGCTGAAAACTACTGTGAGCTAACTTGATGTAAACATTATTTTACTTACCATATGATTTAGAACAGTATGCAACCAATTTTATCAGTGTGCTACCAATGACCGAGAGCTGACTTTCAGTTTCATTACCGTTTGTACACAATGGAACATTTGCGTTTACAGAACTAAACAAAGATATTGGTTGTGCCACTCTAAATATTATGAGGGAGGTTCCTGAATTCAGCTTGCTTTTCACTATTCCATTGCTCTGGGTAGAAGACATGCAATATCTATACAATTCCAGCTGATCCTGAGCAGTTATGTACAAATCCATATCTCAAAATGCATAGAATAGAAAATAATGCATTTAGCTCAAGAGTGTAGAGTTGAATTTTGCTGAAAACTACTATATGTAAACCATGTTATTTTACTTGCCATATGATTTACAGTAGTATGCAACCAATTTTATCAGTGTGCTACAAATTTTCCAGGAGTTGCTTTCAGTAACTCACCTTTTGTACGCAATGGAACATTAGCGTTTACAGAACTAAACAAAGATATTGGCTGTTCCACTCTAAATATTATGAGGGAGGTTCTTGAATTCAGCTTGCATTTGAGTATTCCATTTCTCTGAAAGTGTGCATGCAATATCTATACAGTTCCAGCTCACCCTTACTTATGTGCATATCCTTAACTAAAAATACATAGAATAGAAAGTAATGCATTCAGCTGAAATTTGATGAAAACTACTATCTAACTTGATGTATACATTATTTTACTCACCATATAATTTAGAGTAGTATGCAACTAATTTTATGTGTGCCACCAATGTTGGACTAGTTACTTCCAGTAACATCACCTTTTGTACACAATGGAACATTAGCGTTTACAGAACTAAACAAAGATATTGGCTTTTCCACTCTAAATGTTGTGAGGTAGGTTCCTGAATTCAGCTTGCATTTGAGTATTCTATTGCTCTGTAGTATACATGCAATATCTACACAGTTCCAGCTGATCCTGAGTAGTTATGTACAAATCCATATCTCAAAATGCATAGAATAGAAAATAATGCATTTAGCTCAATAGAGTGTAGAGTTGAATTTTGCTGAAAACTACTATATGTAAACCATGTTATTTTACTTGCCATATGATTTAGTGTAGAATGCAACCAATTTTATCAGTGTGCTACAAATTTTCCAGGAGTTGCTTTCAGTAACTCACCTTTTGTACTCAATGGAACATTAGCGTTTACAGAACTAAACAAAGATATTGGCTGTTCCACTCTAAACGTTGTGAGGTAGGTACCTGAATTCAGCTTGCATTTGAGTATTCCATGTCTCTGACAGTGTGCATGCAATATCTATACAGTTCCAGCTCACCCTTACTTATGAGCATAACCTTAACTAAAAATACATAGAATAGAAAGTAATGCATTCAGCTGAAATTTGATGAAAACTACTAACTTGATGTATACATTATTTTACTCACCATATAATTTAGAGTAGTATGCAACTAATTTTATGTGTGCGACCAATGTTGGACTGGTTACTTCCAGTAACATCACCTTTTGTACACAATGGAATATTTGCCTTTACAGAACTAAACAAAGATATTGGCTGTTCCACTCTAAATATTATGAGGGAGGTTCCTGAATTCAGCTTGCTTTTCACTATTCCATTGCTCTGGGTAGAAGACATGCAATATCTATACAATTCCAGCTGATCCTGAGCAGTTATGTACAAATCCATATCTCAAAATGCATAGAATAGAAAATAATGCATTTAGCTCAATAGAGTGTAGAGTTGAATTTTGCTGAAAACTACTATATGTAAACCATGTTATTTTACTTGCCATATGATTTACAGTAGTATGCAACCAATTTTATCAGTGTGCTACAAATTTTCCAGGAGTTGCTTTCAGTAACTCACCTTTTGTACGCAATGGAACATTAGCGTTTACAGAACTAAACAAAGATATTGGCTGTTCCACTCTAAATATTATGAGGGAGGTTCTTGAATTCAGCTTGCATTTGAGTATTCCATTTCTCTGAAAGTGTGCATGCAATATCTATACAGTTCCAGCTCACCCTTACTTATGTGCATATCCTTAACTAAAAATACATAGAATAGAAGGTAATGCATTCAGCTGAAATTTGATGAAAACTACTATCTAACTTGATGTATACATTATTTTACACCATATAATTTAGAGTAGTATGCAACTAATTTTATGTGTGCTACCAATGTTGGACAAGTTACTTCCAGTAACATCACCTTTTGTACACAATGTAACATTAGCGTTTACAGAAATAAACAAATATACTGGCTGTTCCACTCTAAATGTTGTGAGGTAGATTCCTGAATTCAGCTTGCCTTTGACAATTCCATTGCACTGAGTAGAAAACATGCAATATCTATACAGTTCCAGCTGATCCTGAGTAGTTGTGTACACATCCATATCTCAAAATGCATAGTAAAAAATGTCATGTCTTCAGCCCAGTAGTGTATATTTAAATTTTGCTGAAAACTACTGTGAGCTAACTTGATGTAAACATTATTTTACTTACCATATGATTTAGTGTAGTATGCAACCAATTTTATCAGTGTGCTACCAATATTCCAGGAGTTACTTTCAGTAGCTCACCTTTTGTACGCAATGGAACATTAGCGTTTACAGAACGAAACAACGATATTGGCTGTTCCACTCTAAATGTTGTGAGGTAGGTTCCTGAATTCAGCTTGCATTTGAGTATTCCATGGCTCTGAGCAGTATTCATGCAATATCTATACTGTTCCAGCTCATCCTGAGTAGTGATGCACACATCCTTAACTCAAAATGCATAGAATAGAAGGTAATGCATTCAGCTCAATCGAGTGTAGATTGAAATTTTGCTGAAAACTACTATGTGCTAACTTGATGTAAACCTTATTATTTTACTTACCAGACGATTAGAGTAGCATGCAACCAATTTTATGATGTGCTACCAATGATCGAGAGGTGACTTTCAGTTTCATTACCTTTTGTACACAATGGAACATTTGCCTTTACAGAACTAAACAAAGATATTGGCTGTTCCACTCCAAATATTATGAGGGAGGTTCCTGAATTCAGCTTGCATTTGAGTATTCCATGTCTCTGAAAGTCTTCATGCAATATCTATACAGTTCCAGCTCACCCTTACTTATGTGCATATCCTTAACTAAAAATACATAGAATAGAAAGTAATGCATTCAGCTGAAATTTGATGAAAACTACTATCTAACTTGATGTATACATTATTTTACTCACCATATAATTTAGAGTAGTATGCAACTAATTTTATGTGTGCTACCAATGTTGGACTAGTTACTTCCAGTAACATCACCTTTTGTACACAATGGAACATTAGCGTTTACAGAACTAAACAAAGATATTGGCTTTTCCACTCTAAATGTTGTGAGGTAGGTTCCAGAATTCAGCTTGCATTTGAGTATTCTATTGCTCTGTAGTATACATGCAATATCTACACGGTTCCAGCTGATCCTGAGTAGTTATGTACAAATCCATATCTCAAAATGCATAGAATAGAAAATAATGCATTTAGCTCAATAGAGTGTAGAGTTGAATTTTGCTGAAAACTACTATATGTAAACCATGTTATTTTACTTGCCATATGATTTAGTGTAGAATGCAACCAATTTTATCAGTGTGCTACAAATTTTCCAGGAGTTGCTTTCCGTAACTCACCTTTTGTACGCAATGGAACATTAGCGTTTACAGAACGAAATAACGATATTGGCTGTTCCACTCTAAATGTTGTGAGGTAGGTTCCTGAATTCAGCTTGCATTTGAGTATTCCATGGCTCTGAGCAGTATTCATGCAATATCTATACAGTTCCAGCCAAACAAAGATATTGGCTGTTCCACTCCAAATATTATGAGGGAGGTTCCTGAATTCAGCTTGCATTTGAGTATTCTATTGCTCTGTAGTATACATGCAATATCTACACAGTTCCAGCTGATCCTGAGTAGTTATGTACAAATCCATATCTCAAAATGCATAGAATAGAAAATAATGCATTTAGCTCAATAGAGTGTAGAGTTGAATTTTGCTGAAAACTACTATATGTAAACCATGTTATTTTACTTGCCATATGATTTAGTGTAGAATGCAACCAATTTTATCAGTGTGCTACAAATTTTCCAGGAGTTGCTTTCAGTAACTCACCTTTTGTACGCAATGGAACATTAGCGTTTACAGAACTAAACAAAGATATTGGCTGTTCCACTCTAAACGTTGTGAGGTAGGTACCTGAATTCAGCTTGCATTTGAGTATTCCATGTCTCTGACAGTGTGCATGCAATATCTATACAGTTCCAGCTCACCCTTACTTATGAGCATAACCTTAACTAAAAATACATAGAATAGAAAGTAATGCATTCAGCTGAAATTTGATGAAAACTACTAACTTGATGTATACATTATTTTACTCACCATATACTTTAGAGTAGTATGCAACTAATTTTATGTGTGCGACCAATGTTGCACTGGTTACTTCCAGTAACATCACCTTTTGTACACAATGGAACATTAGCGTTTACAGAAATAAACAGATATACTGGCTGTTCCACTCTAAATGTTGTGGGGTAGGTTCCTGAATTCTGCTTGCATTTGAGTATTCCACGGCTCTGAGTAGAAGAAATGCAATATCTATACAGTTCCAGCTGATCCTGAGTAGTTATGTACACATCCTTAACCAAAATACAAAGTAATGCATTCAGCTCAAACGAGTATAGATTGGAATTTTGCTGAAAACTACTATGTGCTAACTTGATGTAAACCTTATTATTTTACTTACCAGAGGATTAGAGTAGCATATAACCAATTTTATGATGTGCTACCAATGATCGAGAGGTGACTTTCAGTTTCATTACCTTTTGTACACAATGGAATATTTGCCTTTACAGAACTAAACAAAGATATTGGCTGTTCCACTCCAAATGTTGTGAGGTAGGTTCCTGAATTCAGCTTGCATTTGAGTATTCCATGTCTCTGAAAGACTGCAGGCAATATCTATACAGTTCCAGCTCACCCTTACTTATGTGCATATCCTTAACTAAAAATAAATAGAATAGAAAGTAATGCATTCAGCTGAAATTTGATGAAAACTACTATCTAACTTGATGTATACATTATTTTACTCACCATATAATTTAGAGTAGTATGCAAGTAATTTTATGTGTGCTACCAATGTTGGACTAGTTACTTCCAGTAACATCACCTTTTGTACACAATGGAACATTAGCCTTTACAGAACTAAACAAAGATATTGGCTGTTCCACTCTAAATGTTGTGAGGTAGGTTCCTGAATTCAGCTTGCATTTGAGTATTCTATTGCTCTGTAGTATACATGCAATATCTACACAGTTCCAGCTGATCCTGAGTAGTTATGTACACATCATTAACCAAAATGCATAGAATAGAAAGTAATGCATTCAGCTCAGTAGAGTGAACAGTTGAATTTTGTACACAATGGAACATTAGCGTTTACAGTAACAAAGATATTGGCTGTTCCACTCTAAATATTATGAGGGAGGTTCCTGAATTCAGCTTGCCTTTCACTATTCCATTGCTCTGGGTAGAAGACATGCAATATCTATACAATTCCAGCTGATCCTGAGTAGTTATGTACACATCCTTAACCAAAATGCATAGAATACAAAGTAATGCATTCATCTCAATAGTGTGTACAGTTGAATTTTGCTGAAAACTACTGTGAGCTAACTTGATGTAAACATTATTTTACTTACCATATGATTTAGAACAGTATGCAACCAATTTTATCAGTGTGCTACCAATGACCGAGAGCTGACTTTCAGTTTCATTACCGTTTGTACACAATGGAACATTTGCGTTTACAGAACTAAACAAAGATATTGGTTGTGCCACTCTAAATATTATGAGGGAGGTTCCTGAATTCAGCTTGCTTTTCACTATTCCATTGCTCTGGGTAGAAGACATGCAATATCTATACAATTCCAGCTGATCCTGAGCAGTTATGTACAAATCCATATCTCAAAATGCATAGAATAGAAAATAATGCATTTAGCTCAATAGAGTGTAGAGTTGAATTTTGCTGAAAACTACTATATGTAAACCATGTTATTTTACTTGCATTATGATTTACAGTAGTATGCAACCAATTTTATCAGTGTGTTACAAATTTTCCAGGAGTTGCTTTCAGTAACTCACCTTTTGAACGCAATGGAACATTAGCGTTTACAGAACTAAACAAAGATATTGGCTGTTCCACTCTAAATATTATGAGGGAGGTTCCTGAATTCAGCTTGCATTTGAGTATTCCATTTCTCTGAAAGTGTGCATGCAATATCTATACAGTTCCAGCTCACCCTTACTTATGTGCATATCCTTAACTAAAAATACATAGAATAGAAGGTAATGCATTCAGCTGAAATTTGATGAAAACTACTATCTAACTTGATGTATACATTATTTTACACCATATAATTTAGAGTAGTATGCAACTAATTTTATGTGTGCTACCAATGTTGGACAAGTTACTTCCAGTAACATCACCTTTTGTACACAATGTAACATTAGCGTTTACAGAAATAAACAAATATACTGGCTGTTCCACTCTAAATGTTGTGAGGTAGATTCCTGAATTCAGCTTGCCTTTGACAATTCCATTGCACTGAGTAGAAAACATGCAATATCTATACAGTTCCAGCTGATCCTGAGTAGTTGTGTACACATCCATATCTCAAAATGCATAGTAAAAAATGTCATGTCTTCAGCCCAGTAGTGTATATTTAAATTTTGCTGAAAACTACTGTGAGCTAACTTGATGTAAACATTATTTTACTTACCATATGATTTAGTGTAGTATGCAACCAATTTTATCAGTGTGCTACCAATATTCCAGGAGTTACTTTCAGTAGCTCACCTTTTGTACGCAATGGAACATTAGCGTTTACAGAACGAAATAACGATATTGGCTGTTCCACTCTAAATGTTGTGAGGTAGGTTCCTGAATTGAGCTTGCATTTGAGTATTCCATGGCTCTGAGCAGTATTCATGCAATATCTATACAGTTCCAGCTCACCCTTACTTATGAGCATAACCTTAACTAAAAATACATAGAATAGAAAGTAATGCATTCAGCTGAAATTTGATGAAAACTACTAACTTGATGTATACATTATTTTACTCACCATATAATTTAGAGTAGTATGCAACTAATTTTATGTGTGCGACCAATGTTGGACTGGTTACTTCCAGTAACATCACCTTTTGTACACAATGGAACATTAGCGTTTACAGAAATAAACAGATATACTGGCTGTTCCACTCTAAATGATGTGGGGTAGCTTCCTGAATTCTGCTTGTATTTGAGTATTCCACGGCTCTGAGTAGAAGAAATGCAATATCTATACAGTTCCAGCTGATCCTGAGTAGTTATGTACACATCCTTAACCAAAATACAAAGTAATGCATTCAGCTCAAACGAGTGTAGATTGAAATTTTGCTGAAAACTACTATGTGCTAACTTGATGTAAACCTTATTATTTTACTTACCAGACGATTAGAGTAGCATGCAACCAATTTTATGATGTGCTACCAATGATCGAGAGGTGACTTTCAGTTTCATTACCTTTTGTACACAATGGAACATTTGCCTTTACAGAACTAAACAAAGATATTGGCTGTTCCACTCCAAATATTATGAGGGAGGTTCCTGAATTCAGCTTGCATTTGAGTATTCCATGTCTCTGAAAGTCTGCATGCAATATCTATACAGTTCCAGCTCACCCTTACTTATGTGCATATCCTTAACTAAAAATACATAGAATAGAAAGTAATGCATTCAGCTGAAATTTGATGAAAACTACTATCTAACTTGATGTATACATTATTTTACTCACCATATAATTTAGAGTAGTATGCAACTAATTTTATGTGTGCTACCAATGTTGGACAAGTTACTTCCAGTAACATCACCTTTTGTACACAATGTAACATTAGCGTTTACAGAAATAAACAAATATACTGGCTGTTCCACTCTAAATGTTGTGAGGTAGATTCCTGAATTCAGCTTGCCTTTGACAATTCCATTGCACTGAGTAGAAAACATGCAATATCTATACAGTTCCAGCTGATCCTGAGTAGTTGTGTACACATCCATATCTCAAAATGCATAGTAAAAAATGTCATGTCTTCAGCCCAGTAGTGTATATTTAAATTTTGCTGAAAACTACTGTGAGCTAACTTGATGTAAACATTATTTTACTTACCATATGATTTAGTGTAGTATGCAACCAATTTTATCAGTGTGCTACCAATATTCCAGGAGTTACTTTCAGTAGCTCACCTTTTGTACGCAATGGAACATTAGCGTTTACAGAACGAAATAACGATATTGGCTGTTCCACTCTAAATGTTGTGAGGTAGGTTCCTGAATTCAGCTTGCATTTGAGTATTCCATGGCTCTGAGCAGTATTCATGCAATATCTATACAGTTCCAGCTCACCCTTACTTATGAGCATAACCTTAACTAAAAATACATAGAATAGAAAGTAATGCATTCAGCTGAAATTTGATGAAAACTACTAACTTGATGTATACATTATTTTACTCACCATATAATTTAGAGTAGTATGCAACTAATTTTATGTGTGCGACCAATGTTGGACTGGTTACTTCCAGTAACATCACCTTTTGTACACAATGGAACATTAGCGTTTACAGAAATAAACAGATATACTGGCTGTTCCACTCTAAATGATGTGGGGTAGCTTCCTGAATTCTGCTTGTATTTGAGTATTCCACGGCTCTGAGTAGAAGAAATGCAATATCTATACAGTTCCAGCTGATCCTGAGTAGTTATGTACACATCCTTAACCAAAATACAAAGTAATGCATTCAGCTCAAACGAGTGTAGATTGAAATTTTGCTGAAAACTACTATGTGCTAACTTGATGTAAACCTTATTATTTTACTTACCAGACGATTAGAGTAGCATGCAACCAATTTTATGATGTGCTACCAATGATCGAGAGGTGACTTTCAGTTTCATTACCTTTTGTACACAATGGAACATTTGCCTTTACAGAACTAAACAAAGATATTGGCTGTTCCACTCCAAATATTATGAGGGAGGTTCCTGAATTCAGCTTGCATTTGAGTATTCCATGTCTCTGAAAGTCTGCATGCAATATCTATACAGTTCCAGCTCACCCTTACTTATGTGCATATCCTTAACTAAAAATACATAGAATAGAAAGTAATGCATTCAGCTGAAATTTGATGAAAACTACTATCTAACTTGATGTATACATTATTTTACTCACCATATAATTTAGAGTAGTATGCAACTAATTTTATGTGTGCTACCAATGTTGGACTAGTTACTTCCAGTAACATCACCTTTTGTACACAATGGAACATTAGCGTTTACAGAACTAAACAAAGATATTGGCTTTTCCACTCTAAATGTTGTGAGGTAGGTTCCAGAATTCAGCTTGCATTTGAGTATTCTATTGCTCTGTAGTATACATGCAATATCTACACAGTTCCAGCTGATCCTGAGTAGTTATGTACAAATCCATATCTCAAAATGCATAGAATAGAAAATAATGCATTTAGCTCAATAGAGTGTAGAGTTGAATTTTGCTGAAAACTACTATATGTAAACCATGTTATTTTACTTGCCATATGATTTAGTGTAGAATGCAACCAATTTTATCAGTGTGCTACAAATTTTCCAGGAGTTGCTTTCCGTAACTCACCTTTTGTACGCAATGGAACATTAGCGTTTACAGAACGAAATAACGATATTGGCTGTTCCACTCTAAATGTTGTGAGGTAGGTTCCTGAATTCAGCTTGCATTTGAGTATTCCATGGCTCTGAGCAGTATTCATGCAATATCTATACAGTTCCAGCCAAACAAAGATATTGGCTGTTCCACTCCAAATATTATGAGGGAGGTTCCTGAATTCAGCTTGCATTTGAGTATTCTATTGCTCTGTAGTATACATGCAATATCTACACAGTTCCAGCTGATCCTGAGTAGTTATGTACAAATCCATATCTCAAAATGCATAGAATAGAAAATAATGCATTTAGCTCAATAGAGTGTAGAGTTGAATTTTGCTGAAAACTACTATATGTAAACCATGTTATTTTACTTGCCATATGATTTAGTGTAGAATGCAACCAATTTTATCAGTGTGCTACAAATTTTCCAGGAGTTGCTTTCAGTAACTCACCTTTTGTACGCAATGGAACATTAGCGTTTACAGAACTAAACAAAGATATTGGCTGTTCCACTCTAAACGTTGTGAGGTAGGTACCTGAATTCAGCTTGCATTTGAGTATTCCATGTCTCTGACAGTGTGCATGCAATATCTATACAGTTCCAGCTCACCCTTACTTATTAGCATAACCTTAACTAAAAATACATAGAATAGAAAGTAATGCATTCAGCTGAAATTTGATGAAAACTACTAACTTGATGTATACATTATTTTACTCACCATATACTTTAGAGTAGTATGCAACTAATTTTATGTGTGCGACCAATGTTGCACTGGTTACTTCCAGTAACATCACCTTTTGTACACAATGGAACATTAGCGTTTACAGAAATAAACAGATATACTGGCTGTTCCACTCTAAATGTTGTGGGGTAGGTTCCTGAATTCTGCTTGCATTTGAGTATTCCACGGCTCTGAGTAGAAGAAATGCAATATCTATACAGTTCCAGCTGATCCTGAGTAGTTATGTACACATCCTTAACCAAAATACAAAGTAATGCATTCAGCTCTAAAGAGTATAGATTGGAATTTTGCTGAAAACTACTATGTGCTAACTTGATGTAAACCTTATTATTTTACTTACCAGAGGATTAGAGTAGCATATAACCAATTTTATGATGTGCTACCAATGATCGAGAGGTGACTTTCAGTTTCATTACCTTTTGTACACAATGGAATATTTGCCTTTACAGAACTAAACAAAGATATTGGCTGTTCCACTCCAAATGTTGTGAGGTAGGTTCCTGAATTCAGCTTGCATTTGAGTATTCCATGTCTCTGAAAGACTGCAGGCAATATCTATACAGTTCCAGCTCACCCTTACTTATGTGCATATCCTTAACTAAAAATAAATAGAATAGAAAGTAATGCATTCAGCTGAAATTTGATGAAAACTACTATCTAACTTGATGTATACATTATTTTACTCACCATATAATTTAGAGTAGTATGCAAGTAATTTTATGTGTGCTACCAATGTTGGACTAGTTACTTCCAGTAACATCACCTTTTGTACACAATGGAACATTAGCGTTTACAGAACTAAACAAAGATATTGGCTGTTCCACTCTAAATGTTGTGAGGTAGGTTCCTGAATTCAGCTTGCATTTGAGTATTCTATTGCTCTGTAGTATACATGCAATATCTACACAGTTCCAGCTGATCCTGAGTAGTTATGTACACATCATTAACCAAAATGCATAGAATAGAAAGTAATGCATTCAGCTCAGTAGAGTGAACAGTTGAATTTTGTACACAATGGAACATTAGCGTTTACAGAAATAAACAGATATACTGGCTGTTCCACTCTAAATGTTGTGAGGTAGGTTCCTGAATTCAGCTTGCCTTTGACAATTCCATTGCACTGAGTAGAAAACATGCAATATCTATACAGTTCCAGCTGATCCTGAGTAGTTGTGTACACATCCATATCTCAAAATGCATAGTAAAAAAAGTCATGTCTTCAGCCCAGTAGTGTATATTTAAATTTTGCTGAAAACTACTGTGAGCTAACTTGATGTAAACATTATTTTACTTACCATATGATTTAGTGTAGTATGCAACCAATTTTATCAGTGTGCTACCAATATTCCAGGAGTTACTTTCAGTAGCTCACCTTTTGTACGCAATGGAACATTAGCGTTTACAGAACGAAATAACGATATTGGCTGTTCCACTCTAAATGTTGTGAGGTAGGTTCCTGAATTCAGCTTGCATTTGAGTATTCCATGGCTCTGAGCAGTATTCATGCAATATCTATACAGTTCCAGCTCACCCTGAGTAGTGATGCACACATCCTTAACTCAAAATGCATAGAATAGAAGGTAATGCATTCAGCTCAATCGAGTGTAGATTGAAATTTTGCTGAAAACTACTATGTGCTAACTTGATGTAAACCTTATTATTTTACTTACCAGACGATTAGAGTAGCATGCAACCAATTTTATGATGTGCTACCAATGATCGAGAGGTGACTTTCAGTTTCATTACCTTTTGTACACAATGGAACATTAGCGTTTACAGAACGAAATAACGATATTGGCTGTTCCACTCTAAATGTTGTGAGGTAGGTTCCTGAATTCAGCTTGCATTTGAGTATTCCATGGCTCTGAGCAGTATTCATGCAATATCTATACAGTTCCAGCCAAACAAAGATATTGGCTGTTCCACTCCAAATATTATGAGGGAGGTTCCTGAATTCAGCTTGCATTTGAGTATTCCATGGCTCTGAGCAGTATTCATGCAATATCTATACAGTTCCAGCTCACCCTGAGTAGTGATGCACACATCCTTAACTCAAAATGCATAGAATAGAAGGTAATGCATTCAGCTCAATCGAGTGTAGATTGAAATTTTGCTGAAAACTACTATGTGCTAACTTGATGTAAACCTTATTATTTTACTTACCAGACGATTAGAGTAGCATGCAACCAATTTTATGATGTGCTACCAATGATCGAGAGGTGACTTTCAGTTTCATTACCTTTTGTACACAATGGAACATTAGCGTTTACAGAACGAAATAACGATATTGGCTGTTCCACTCTAAATGTTGTGAGGTAGGTTCCTGAATTCAGCTTGCATTTGAGTATTCCATGGCTCTGAGCAGTATTCATGCAATATCTATACAGTTCCAGCCAAACAAAGATATTGGCTGTTCCACTCCAAATATTATGAGGGAGGTTCCTGAATTCAGCTTGCATTTGAGTATTCCATGTCTCTGACAGTGTGCATGCAATATCTATACAGTTCCAGCTCACCCTTACTTATGAGCATAACCTTAACTAAAAATACATAGAATAGAAAGTAATGCATTCAGCTGAAATTTGATGAAAACTACTAACTTGATGTATACATTATTTTACTCACCATATAATTTAGAGTAGTATGCAACTAATTTTATGTGTGCTACCAATGTTGGACAAGTTACTTCCAGTAACATCACCTTTTGTACGCAATGGAACATTAGCGTTTACAGAACGAAATAACCTTATTGGCTGTTCCACTCTAAACGTTGTGAGGTAGGTTCCTGAATTCAGCTTGCATTTGAGTATTCCACGGCTCTGAGTAGAAGAAATGCAATATCTATACAGTTCCAGCTGATCCTGAGTAGTTATGTACACATCCTTAACCAAAATACAAAGTAATGCATTCAGCTCTAACGAGTATAGATTGGAATTTTGCTGAAAACTACTATGTGCTAACTTGATGTAAACCTTATTATTTTACTTACCAGAGGATTAGAGTAGCATATAACCAATTTTATGATGTGCTACCAATGATCGAGAGGTGACTTTCAGTTTCATTAACTTTTGTACACAATGGAATATTTGCCTTTACAGAACTAAACAAAGATATTGGCTGTTCCACTCCAAATGTTGTGAGGTAGGTTCCTGAATTCAGCTTGCATTTGAGTATTCTATTGCTCTGTAGTATACATGCAATATCTACACAGTTCCAGCTGATCCTGAGTAGTTATGTACACATCATTAACCAAAATGCATAGAATAGAAAGTAATGCATTCAGCTCAGTAGAGTGAACAGTTGAATTTTGTACACAATGGAACATTAGCGTTTACAGTAACAAAGATATTGGCTGTTCCACTCTAAATATTATGAGGGAGGTTCCTGAATTCAGCTTGCCTTTCACTATTCCATTGCTCTGGGTAGAAGACATGCAATATCTATACAATTCCAGCTGATCCTGAGTAGTTATGTACACATCCTTAACCAAAATGCATAGAATACAAAGTAATGCATTCATCTCAATAGTGTGTACAGTTGAATTTTGCTGAAAACTACTGTGAGCTAACTTGATGTAAACATTATTTTACTTACCATATGATTTAGAACAGTATGCAACCAATTTTATCAGTGTGCTACCAATGACCGAGAGCTGACTTTCAGTTTCATTACCGTTTGTACACAATGGAACATTTGCGTTTACAGAACTAAACAAAGATATTGGTTGTGCCACTCTAAATATTATGAGGGAGGTTCCTGAATTCAGCTTGCTTTTCACTATTCCATTGCTCTGGGTAGAAGACATGCAATATCTATACAATTCCAGCTGATCCTGAGCAGTTATGTACAAATCCATATCTCAAAATGCATAGAATAGAAAATAATGCATTTAGCTCAATAGAGTTGAATTTTGCTGAAAACTACTATATGTAAACCATGTTATTTTACTTGCCATATGATTTACAGTAGTATGCAACCAATTTTATCAGTGTGCTACAAATTTTCCAGGAGTTGCTTTCAGTAACTCACCTTTTGTACGCAATGGAACATTAGCGTTTACAGAACTAAACAAAGATATTGGCTGTTCCACTCTAAATATTATGAGGGAGGTTCTTGAATTCAGCTTGCATTTGAGTATTCCATTTCTCTGAAAGTGTGCATGCAATATCTATACAGTTCCAGCTCACCCTTACTTATGTGCATATCCTTAACTAAAAATACATAGAATAGAAGGTAATGCATTCAGCTGAAATTTGATGAAAACTACTATCTAACTTGATGTATACATTATTTTACACCATATAATTTAGAGTAGTATGCAACTAATTTTATGTGTGCTACCAATGTTGGACAAGTTACTTCCAGTAACATCACCTTTTGTACACAATGTAACATTAGCGTTTACAGAAATAAACAAATATACTGGCTGTTCCACTCTAAATGTTGTGAGGTAGATTCCTGAATTCAGCTTGCCTTTGACAATTCCATTGCACTGAGTAGAAAACATGCAATATCTATACAGTTCCAGCTGATCCTGAGTAGTTGTGTACACATCCATATCTCAAAATGCATAGTAAAAAATGTCATGTCTTCAGCCCAGTAGTGTATATTTAAATTTTGCTGAAAACTACTGTGAGCTAACTTGATGTAAACATTATTTTACTTACCATATGATTTAGTGTAGTATGCAACCAATTTTATCAGTGTGCTACCAATATTCCAGGAGTTACTTTCAGTAGCTCACCTTTTGTACGCAATGGAACATTAGCGTTTACAGAACGAAACAACGATATTGGCTGTTCCACTCTAAATGTTGTGAGGTAGGTTCCTGAATTCAGCTTGCATTTGAGTATTCCATGGCTCTGAGCAGTATTCATGCAATATCTATACTGTTCCAGCTCATCCTGAGTAGTGATGCACACATCCTTAACTCAAAATGCATAGAATAGAAGGTAATGCATTCAGCTCAATCGAGTGTAGATTGAAATTTTGCTGAAAACTACTATGTGCTAACTTGATGTAAACCTTATTATTTTACTTACCAGACGATTAGAGTAGCATGCAACCAATTTTATGATGTGCTACCAATGATCGAGAGGTGACTTTCAGTTTCATTACCTTTTGTACACAATGGAACATTTGCCTTTACAGAACTAAACAAAGATATTGGCTGTTCCACTCCAAATATTATGAGGGAGGTTCCTGAATTCAGCTTGCATTTGAGTATTCCATGTCTCTGAAAGTCTTCATGCAATATCTATACAGTTCCAGCTCACCCTTACTTATGTGCATATCCTTAACTAAAAATACATAGAATAGAAAGTAATGCATTCAGCTGAAATTTGATGAAAACTACTATCTAACTTGATGTATACATTATTTTACTCACCATATAATTTAGAGTAGTATGCAACTAATTTTATGTGTGCTACCAATGTTGGACTAGTTACTTCCAGTAACATCACCTTTTGTACACAATGGAACATTAGCGTTTACAGAACTAAACAAAGATATTGGCTTTTCCACTCTAAATGTTGTGAGGTAGGTTCCAGAATTCAGCTTGCATTTGAGTATTCTATTGCTCTGTAGTATACATGCAATATCTACACAGTTCCAGCTGATCCTGAGTAGTTATGTACAAATCCATATCTCAAAATGCATAGAATAGAAAATAATGCATTTAGCTCAATAGAGTGTAGAGTTGAATTTTGCTGAAAACTACTATATGTAAACCATGTTATTTTACTTGCCATATGATTTAGTGTAGAATGCAACCAATTTTATCAGTGTGCTACAAATTTTCCAGGAGTTGCTTTCCGTAACTCACCTTTTGTACGCAATGGAACATTAGCGTTTACAGAACGAAATAACGATATTGGCTGTTCCACTCTAAATGTTGTGAGGTAGGTTCCTGAATTCAGCTTGCATTTGAGTATTCCATGGCTCTGAGCAGTATTCATGCAATATCTATACAGTTCCAGCCAAACAAAGATATTGGCTGTTCCACTCCAAATATTATGAGGGAGGTTCCTGAATTCAGCTTGCATTTGAGTATTCTATTGCTCTGTAGTATACATGCAATATCTACACAGTTCCAGCTGATCCTGAGTAGTTATGTACAAATCCATATCTCAAAATGCATAGAATAGAAAATAATGCATTTAGCTCAATAGAGTGTAGAGTTGAATTTTGCTGAAAACTACTATATGTAAACCATGTTATTTTACTTGCCATATGATTTAGTGTAGAATGCAACCAATTTTATCAGTGTGCTACAAATTTTCCAGGAGTTGCTTTCAGTAACTCACCTTTTGTACGCAATGGAACATTAGCGTTTACAGAACTAAACAAAGATATTGGCTGTTCCACTCTAAACGTTGTGAGGTAGGTACCTGAATTCAGCTTGCATTTGAGTATTCCATGTCTCTGACAGTGTGCATGCAATATCTATACAGTTCCAGCTCACCCTTACTTATGAGCATAACCTTAACTAAAAATACATAGAATAGAAAGTAATGCATTCAGCTGAAATTTGATGAAAACTACTAACTTGATGTATACATTATTTTACTCACCATATACTTTAGAGTAGTATGCAACTAATTTTATGTGTGCGACCAATGTTGCACTGGTTACTTCCAGTAACATCACCTTTTGTACACAATGGAACATTAGCGTTTACAGAAATAAACAGATATACTGGCTGTTCCACTCTAAATGTTGTGGGGTAGGTTCCTGAATTCTGCTTGCATTTGAGTATTCCACGGCTCTGAGTAGAAGAAATGCAATATCTATACAGTTCCAGCTGATCCTGAGTAGTTATGTACACATCCTTAACCAAAATACAAAGTAATGCATTCAGCTCAAACGAGTATAGATTGGAATTTTGCTGAAAACTACTATGTGCTAACTTGATGTAAACCTTATTATTTTACTTACCAGAGGATTAGAGTAGCATATAACCAATTTTATGATGTGCTACCAATGATCGAGAGGTGACTTTCAGTTTCATTACCTTTTGTACACAATGGAATATTTGCCTTTACAGAACTAAACAAAGATATTGGCTGTTCCACTCCAAATGTTGTGAGGTAGGTTCCTGAATTCAGCTTGCATTTGAGTATTCCATGTCTCTGAAAGACTGCAGGCAATATCTATACAGTTCCAGCTCACCCTTACTTATGTGCATATCCTTAACTAAAAATAAATAGAATAGAAAGTAATGCATTCAGCTGAAATTTGATGAAAACTACTATCTAACTTGATGTATACATTATTTTACTCACCATATAATTTAGAGTAGTATGCAAGTAATTTTATGTGTGCTACCAATGTTGGACTAGTTACTTCCAGTAACATCACCTTTTGTACACAATGGAACATTAGCCTTTACAGAACTAAACAAAGATATTGGCTGTTCCACTCTAAATGTTGTGAGGTAGGTTCCTGAATTCAGCTTGCATTTGAGTATTCTATTGCTCTGTAGTATACATGCAATATCTACACAGTTCCAGCTGATCCTGAGTAGTTATGTACACATCATTAACCAAAATGCATAGAATAGAAAGTAATGCATTCAGCTCAGTAGAGTGAACAGTTGAATTTTGTACACAATGGAACATTAGCGTTTACAGTAACAAAGATATTGGCTGTTCCACTCTAAATATTATGAGGGAGGTTCCTGAATTCAGCTTGCCTTTCACTATTCCATTGCTCTGGGTAGAAGACATGCAATATCTATACAATTCCAGCTGATCCTGAGTAGTTATGTACACATCCTTAACCAAAATGCATAGAATACAAAGTAATGCATTCATCTCAATAGTGTGTACAGTTGAATTTTGCTGAAAACTACTGTGAGCTAACTTGATGTAAACATTATTTTACTTACCATATGATTTAGAACAGTATGCAACCAATTTTATCAGTGTGCTACCAATGACCGAGAGCTGACTTTCAGTTTCATTACCGTTTGTACACAATGGAACATTTGCGTTTACAGAACTAAACAAAGATATTGGTTGTGCCACTCTAAATATTATGAGGGAGGTTCCTGAATTCAGCTTGCTTTTCACTATTCCATTGCTCTGGGTAGAAGACATGCAATATCTATACAATTCCAGCTGATCCTGAGCAGTTATGTACAAATCCATATCTCAAAATGCATAGAATAGAAAATAATGCATTTAGCTCAATAGAGTGTAGAGTTGAATTTTGCTGAAAACTACTATATGTAAACCATGTTATTTTACTTGCATTATGATTTACAGTAGTATGCAACCAATTTTATCAGTGTGTTACAAATTTTCCAGGAGTTGCTTTCAGTAACTCACCTTTTGAACGCAATGGAACATTAGCGTTTACAGAACTAAACAAAGATATTGGCTGTTCCACTCTAAATATTATGAGGGAGGTTCCTGAATTCAGCTTGCATTTGAGTATTCCATTTCTCTGAAAGTGTGCATGCAATATCTATACAGTTCCAGCTCACCCTTACTTATGTGCATATCCTTAACTAAAAATACATAGAATAGAAGGTAATGCATTCAGCTGAAATTTGATGAAAACTACTATCTAACTTGATGTATACATTATTTTACACCATATAATTTAGAGTAGTATGCAACTAATTTTATGTGTGCTACCAATGTTGGACAAGTTACTTCCAGTAACATCACCTTTTGTACACAATGTAACATTAGCGTTTACAGAAATAAACAAATATACTGGCTGTTCCACTCTAAATGTTGTGAGGTAGATTCCTGAATTCAGCTTGCCTTTGACAATTCCATTGCACTGAGTAGAAAACATGCAATATCTATACAGTTCCAGCTGATCCTGAGTAGTTGTGTACACATCCATATCTCAAAATGCATAGTAAAAAATGTCATGTCTTCAGCCCAGTAGTGTATATTTAAATTTTGCTGAAAACTACTGTGAGCTAACTTGATGTAAACATTATTTTACTTACCATATGATTTAGTGTAGTATGCAACCAATTTTATCAGTGTGCTACCAATATTCCAGGAGTTACTTTCAGTAGCTCACCTTTTGTACGCAATGGAACATTAGCGTTTACAGAACGAAATAACGATATTGGCTGTTCCACTCTAAATGTTGTGAGGTAGGTTCCTGAATTGAGCTTGCATTTGAGTATTCCATGGCTCTGAGCAGTATTCATGCAATATCTATACAGTTCCAGCTCACCCTTACTTATGAGCATAACCTTAACTAAAAATACATAGAATAGAAAGTAATGCATTCAGCTGAAATTTGATGAAAACTACTAACTTGATGTATACATTATTTTACTCACCATATAATTTAGAGTAGTATGCAACTAATTTTATGTGTGCGACCAATGTTGGACTGGTTACTTCCAGTAACATCACCTTTTGTACACAATGGAACATTAGCGTTTACAGAAATAAACAGATATACTGGCTGTTCCACTCTAAATGATGTGGGGTAGCTTCCTGAATTCTGCTTGTATTTGAGTATTCCACGGCTCTGAGTAGAAGAAATGCAATATCTATACAGTTCCAGCTGATCCTGAGTAGTTATGTACACATCCTTAACCAAAATACAAAGTAATGCATTCAGCTCAAACGAGTGTAGATTGAAATTTTGCTGAAAACTACTATGTGCTAACTTGATGTAAACCTTATTATTTTACTTACCAGACGATTAGAGTAGCATGCAACCAATTTTATGATGTGCTACCAATGATCGAGAGGTGACTTTCAGTTTCATTACCTTTTGTACACAATGGAACATTTGCCTTTACAGAACTAAACAAAGATATTGGCTGTTCCACTCCAAATATTATGAGGGAGGTTCCTGAATTCAGCTTGCATTTGAGTATTCCATGTCTCTGAAAGTCTGCATGCAATATCTATACAGTTCCAGCTCACCCTTACTTATGTGCATATCCTTAACTAAAAATACATAGAATAGAAAGTAATGCATTCAGCTGAAATTTGATGAAAACTACTATCTAACTTGATGTATACATTATTTTACTCACCATATAATTTAGAGTAGTATGCAACTAATTTTATGTGTGCTACCAATGTTGGACAAGTTACTTCCAGTAACATCACCTTTTGTACACAATGTAACATTAGCGTTTACAGAAATAAACAAATATACTGGCTGTTCCACTCTAAATGTTGTGAGGTAGATTCCTGAATTCAGCTTGCCTTTGACAATTCCATTGCACTGAGTAGAAAACATGCAATATCTATACAGTTCCAGCTGATCCTGAGTAGTTGTGTACACATCCATATCTCAAAATGCATAGTAAAAAATGTCATGTCTTCAGCCCAGTAGTGTATATTTAAATTTTGCTGAAAACTACTGTGAGCTAACTTGATGTAAACATTATTTTACTTACCATATGATTTAGTGTAGTATGCAACCAATTTTATCAGTGTGCTACCAATATTCCAGGAGTTACTTTCAGTAGCTCACCTTTTGTACGCAATGGAACATTAGCGTTTACAGAACGAAATAACGATATTGGCTGTTCCACTCTAAATGTTGTGAGGTAGGTTCCTGAATTCAGCTTGCATTTGAGTATTCCATGGCTCTGAGCAGTATTCATGCAATATCTATACAGTTCCAGCTCACCCTTACTTATGAGCATAACCTTAACTAAAAATACATAGAATAGAAAGTAATGCATTCAGCTGAAATTTGATGAAAACTACTAACTTGATGTATACATTATTTTACTCACCATATAATTTAGAGTAGTATGCAACTAATTTTATGTGTGCGACCAATGTTGGACTGGTTACTTCCAGTAACATCACCTTTTGTACACAATGGAACATTAGCGTTTACAGAAATAAACAGATATACTGGCTGTTCCACTCTAAATGATGTGGGGTAGCTTCCTGAATTCTGCTTGTATTTGAGTATTCCACGGCTCTGAGTAGAAGAAATGCAATATCTATACAGTTCCAGCTGATCCTGAGTAGTTATGTACACATCCTTAACCAAAATACAAAGTAATGCATTCAGCTCAAACGAGTGTAGATTGAAATTTTGCTGAAAACTACTATGTGCTAACTTGATGTAAACCTTATTATTTTACTTACCAGACGATTAGAGTAGCATGCAACCAATTTTATGATGTGCTACCAATGATCGAGAGGTGACTTTCAGTTTCATTACCTTTTGTACACAATGGAACATTTGCCTTTACAGAACTAAACAAAGATATTGGCTGTTCCACTCCAAATATTATGAGGGAGGTTCCTGAATTCAGCTTGCATTTGAGTATTCCATGTCTCTGAAAGTCTGCATGCAATATCTATACAGTTCCAGCTCACCCTTACTTATGTGCATATCCTTAACTAAAAATACATAGAATAGAAAGTAATGCATTCAGCTGAAATTTGATGAAAACTACTATCTAACTTGATGTATACATTATTTTACTCACCATATAATTTAGAGTAGTATGCAACTAATTTTATGTGTGCTACCAATGTTGGACTAGTTACTTCCAGTAACATCACCTTTTGTACACAATGGAACATTAGCGTTTACAGAACTAAACAAAGATATTGGCTTTTCCACTCTAAATGTTGTGAGGTAGGTTCCAGAATTCAGCTTGCATTTGAGTATTCTATTGCTCTGTAGTATACATGCAATATCTACACAGTTCCAGCTGATCCTGAGTAGTTATGTACAAATCCATATCTCAAAATGCATAGAATAGAAAATAATGCATTTAGCTCAATAGAGTGTAGAGTTGAATTTTGCTGAAAACTACTATATGTAAACCATGTTATTTTACTTGCCATATGATTTAGTGTAGAATGCAACCAATTTTATCAGTGTGCTACAAATTTTCCAGGAGTTGCTTTCCGTAACTCACCTTTTGTACGCAATGGAACATTAGCGTTTACAGAACGAAATAACGATATTGGCTGTTCCACTCTAAATGTTGTGAGGTAGGTTCCTGAATTCAGCTTGCATTTGAGTATTCCATGGCTCTGAGCAGTATTCATGCAATATCTATACAGTTCCAGCCAAACAAAGATATTGGCTGTTCCACTCCAAATATTATGAGGGAGGTTCCTGAATTCAGCTTGCATTTGAGTATTCTATTGCTCTGTAGTATACATGCAATATCTACACAGTTCCAGCTGATCCTGAGTAGTTATGTACAAATCCATATCTCAAAATGCATAGAATAGAAAATAATGCATTTAGCTCAATAGAGTGTAGAGTTGAATTTTGCTGAAAACTACTATATGTAAACCATGTTATTTTACTTGCCATATGATTTAGTGTAGAATGCAACCAATTTTATCAGTGTGCTACAAATTTTCCAGGAGTTGCTTTCAGTAACTCACCTTTTGTACGCAATGGAACATTAGCGTTTACAGAACTAAACAAAGATATTGGCTGTTCCACTCTAAACGTTGTGAGGTAGGTACCTGAATTCAGCTTGCATTTGAGTATTCCATGTCTCTGACAGTGTGCATGCAATATCTATACAGTTCCAGCTCACCCTTACTTATGAGCATAACCTTAACTAAAAATACATAGAATAGAAAGTAATGCATTCAGCTGAAATTTGATGAAAACTACTAACTTGATGTATACATTATTTTACTCACCATATACTTTAGAGTAGTATGCAACTAATTTTATGTGTGCGACCAATGTTGCAC
Source organism: Hemitrygon akajei (assembly GCF_048418815.1). Taxonomy (NCBI): domain Eukaryota; kingdom Metazoa; phylum Chordata; class Chondrichthyes; order Myliobatiformes; family Dasyatidae; genus Hemitrygon; species Hemitrygon akajei. The sequence goes on along the minus strand of NC_133148.1, from coordinate 5,660,782 downwards.
TGGTTACTTCCAGTAACATCACCTTTTGTACACAATGGAACATTAGCGTTTACAGAAATAAACAGATATACTGGCTGTTCCACTCTAAATGTTGTGGGGTAGGTTCCTGAATTCTGCTTGCATTTGAGTATTCCACGGCTCTGAGTAGAAGAAATGCAATATCTATACAGTTCCAGCTGATCCTGAGTAGTTATGTACACATCCTTAACCAAAATACAAAGTAATGCATTCAGCTCTAAAGAGTATAGATTGGAATTTTGCTGAAAACTACTATGTGCTAACTTGATGTAAACCTTATTATTTTACTTACCAGAGGATTAGAGTAGCATATAACCAATTTTATGATGTGCTACCAATGATCGAGAGGTGACTTTCAGTTTCATTACCTTTTGTACACAATGGAATATTTGCCTTTACAGAACTAAACAAAGATATTGGCTGTTCCACTCCAAATGTTGTGAGGTAGGTTCCTGAATTCAGCTTGCATTTGAGTATTCCATGTCTCTGAAAGACTGCAGGCAATATCTATACAGTTCCAGCTCACCCTTACTTATGTGCATATCCTTAACTAAAAATAAATAGAATAGAAAGTAATGCATTCAGCTGAAATTTGATGAAAACTACTATCTAACTTGATGTATACATTATTTTACTCACCATATAATTTAGAGTAGTATGCAAGTAATTTTATGTGTGCTACCAATGTTGGACTAGTTACTTCCAGTAACATCACCTTTTGTACACAATGGAACATTAGCGTTTACAGAACTAAACAAAGATATTGGCTGTTCCACTCTAAATGTTGTGAGGTAGGTTCCTGAATTCAGCTTGCATTTGAGTATTCTATTGCTCTGTAGTATACATGCAATATCTACACAGTTCCAGCTGATCCTGAGTAGTTATGTACACATCATTAACCAAAATGCATAGAATAGAAAGTAATGCATTCAGCTCAGTAGAGTGAACAGTTGAATTTTGTACACAATGGAACATTAGCGTTTACAGAAATAAACAGATATACTGGCTGTTCCACTCTAAATGTTGTGAGGTAGGTTCCTGAATTCAGCTTGCCTTTGACAATTCCATTGCACTGAGTAGAAAACATGCAATATCTATACAGTTCCAGCTGATCCTGAGTAGTTGTGTACACATCCATATCTCAAAATGCATAGTAAAAAAAGTCATGTCTTCAGCCCAGTAGTGTATATTTAAATTTTGCTGAAAACTACTGTGAGCTAACTTGATGTAAACATTATTTTACTTACCATATGATTTAGTGTAGTATGCAACCAATTTTATCAGTGTGCTACCAATATTCCAGGAGTTACTTTCAGTAGCTCACCTTTTGTACGCAATGGAACATTAGCGTTTACAGAACGAAATAACGATATTGGCTGTTCCACTCTAAATGTTGTGAGGTAGGTTCCTGAATTCAGCTTGCATTTGAGTATTCCATGGCTCTGAGCAGTATTCATGCAATATCTATACAGTTCCAGCTCACCCTGAGTAGTGATGCACACATCCTTAACTCAAAATGCATAGAATAGAAGGTAATGCATTCAGCTCAATCGAGTGTAGATTGAAATTTTGCTGAAAACTACTATGTGCTAACTTGATGTAAACCTTATTATTTTACTTACCAGACGATTAGAGTAGCATGCAACCAATTTTATGATGTGCTACCAATGATCGAGAGGTGACTTTCAGTTTCATTACCTTTTGTACACAATGGAACATTAGCGTTTACAGAACGAAATAACGATATTGGCTGTTCCACTCTAAATGTTGTGAGGTAGGTTCCTGAATTCAGCTTGCATTTGAGTATTCCATGGCTCTGAGCAGTATTCATGCAATATCTATACAGTTCCAGCCAAACAAAGATATTGGCTGTTCCACTCCAAATATTATGAGGGAGGTTCCTGAATTCAGCTTGCATTTGAGTATTCCATGGCTCTGAGCAGTATTCATGCAATATCTATACAGTTCCAGCTCACCCTGAGTAGTGATGCACACATCCTTAACTCAAAATGCATAGAATAGAAGGTAATGCATTCAGCTCAATCGAGTGTAGATTGAAATTTTGCTGAAAACTACTATGTGCTAACTTGATGTAAACCTTATTATTTTACTTACCAGACGATTAGAGTAGCATGCAACCAATTTTATGATGTGCTACCAATGATCGAGAGGTGACTTTCAGTTTCATTACCTTTTGTACACAATGGAACATTAGCGTTTACAGAACGAAATAACGATATTGGCTGTTCCACTCTAAATGTTGTGAGGTAGGTTCCTGAATTCAGCTTGCATTTGAGTATTCCATGGCTCTGAGCAGTATTCATGCAATATCTATACAGTTCCAGCCAAACAAAGATATTGGCTGTTCCACTCCAAATATTATGAGGGAGGTTCCTGAATTCAGCTTGCATTTGAGTATTCCATGTCTCTGACAGTGTGCATGCAATATCTATACAGTTCCAGCTCACCCTTACTTATGAGCATAACCTTAACTAAAAATACATAGAATAGAAAGTAATGCATTCAGCTGAAATTTGATGAAAACTACTAACTTGATGTATACATTATTTTACTCACCATATAATTTAGAGTAGTATGCAACTAATTTTATGTGTGCTACCAATGTTGGACAAGTTACTTCCAGTAACATCACCTTTTGTACGCAATGGAACATTAGCGTTTACAGAACGAAATAACCTTATTGGCTGTTCCACTCTAAACGTTGTGAGGTAGGTTCCTGAATTCAGCTTGCATTTGAGTATTCCACGGCTCTGAGTAGAAGAAATGCAATATCTATACAGTTCCAGCTGATCCTGAGTAGTTATGTACACATCCTTAACCAAAATACAAAGTAATGCATTCAGCTCTAACGAGTATAGATTGGAATTTTGCTGAAAACTACTATGTGCTAACTTGATGTAAACCTTATTATTTTACTTACCAGAGGATTAGAGTAGCATATAACCAATTTTATGATGTGCTACCAATGATCGAGAGGTGACTTTCAGTTTCATTAACTTTTGTACACAATGGAATATTTGCCTTTACAGAACTAAACAAAGATATTGGCTGTTCCACTCCAAATGTTGTGAGGTAGGTTCCTGAATTCAGCTTGCATTTGAGTATTCTATTGCTCTGTAGTATACATGCAATATCTACACAGTTCCAGCTGATCCTGAGTAGTTATGTACACATCATTAACCAAAATGCATAGAATAGAAAGTAATGCATTCAGCTCAGTAGAGTGAACAGTTGAATTTTGTACACAATGGAACATTAGCGTTTACAGTAACAAAGATATTGGCTGTTCCACTCTAAATATTATGAGGGAGGTTCCTGAATTCAGCTTGCCTTTCACTATTCCATTGCTCTGGGTAGAAGACATGCAATATCTATACAATTCCAGCTGATCCTGAGTAGTTATGTACACATCCTTAACCAAAATGCATAGAATACAAAGTAATGCATTCATCTCAATAGTGTGTACAGTTGAATTTTGCTGAAAACTACTGTGAGCTAACTTGATGTAAACATTATTTTACTTACCATATGATTTAGAACAGTATGCAACCAATTTTATCAGTGTGCTACCAATGACCGAGAGCTGACTTTCAGTTTCATTACCGTTTGTACACAATGGAACATTTGCGTTTACAGAACTAAACAAAGATATTGGTTGTGCCACTCTAAATATTATGAGGGAGGTTCCTGAATTCAGCTTGCTTTTCACTATTCCATTGCTCTGGGTAGAAGACATGCAATATCTATACAATTCCAGCTGATCCTGAGCAGTTATGTACAAATCCATATCTCAAAATGCATAGAATAGAAAATAATGCATTTAGCTCAATAGAGTGTAGAGTTGAATTTTGCTGAAAACTACTATATGTAAACCATGTTATTTTACTTGCCATATGATTTACAGTAGTATGCAACCAATTTTATCAGTGTGCTACAAATTTTCCAGGAGTTGCTTTCAGTAACTCACCTTTTGTACGCAATGGAACATTAGCGTTTACAGAACTAAACAAAGATATTGGCTGTTCCACTCTAAATATTATGAGGGAGGTTCCTGAATTCAGCTTGCATTTGAGTATTCCATTTCTCTGAAAGTGTGCATGCAATATCTATACAGTTCCAGCTCACCCTTACTTATGTGCATATCCTTAACTAAAAATACATAGAATAGAAGGTAATGCATTCAGCTGAAATTTGATGAAAACTACTATCTAACTTGATGTATACATTATTTTACACCATATAATTTAGAGTAGTATGCAACTAATTTTATGTGTGCTACCAATGTTGGACAAGTTACTTCCAGTAACATCACCTTTTGTACACAATGTAACATTAGCGTTTACAGAAATAAACAAATATACTGGCTGTTCCACTCTAAATGTTGTGAGGTAGATTCCTGAATTCAGCTTGCCTTTGACAATTCCATTGCACTGAGTAGAAAACATGCAATATCTATACAGTTCCAGCTGATCCTGAGTAGTTGTGTACACATCCATATCTCAAAATGCATAGTAAAAAATGTCATGTCTTCAGCCCAGTAGTGTATATTTAAATTTTGCTGAAAACTACTGTGAGCTAACTTGATGTAAACATTATTTTACTTACCATATGATTTAGTGTAGTATGCAACCAATTTTATCAGTGTGCTACCAATATTCCAGGAGTTACTTTCAGTAGCTCACCTTTTGTACGCAATGGAACATTAGCGTTTACAGAACGAAATAACGATATTGGCTGTTCCACTCTAAATGTTGTGAGGTAGGTTCCTGAATTCAGCTTGCATTTGAGTATTCCATGGCTCTGAGCAGTATTCATGCAATATCTATACAGTTCCAGCTCACCCTTACTTATGAGCATAACCTTAACTAAAAATACATAGAATAGAAAGTAATGCATTCAGCTGAAATTTGATGAAAACTACTAACTTGATGTATACATTATTTTACTCACCATATAATTTAGAGTAGTATGCAACTAATTTTATGTGTGCGACCAATGTTGGACTGGTTACTTCCAGTAACATCACCTTTTGTACACAATGGAACATTAGCGTTTACAGAAATAAACAGATATACTGGCTGTTCCACTCTAAATGATGTGGGGTAGCTTCCTGAATTCTGCTTGTATTTGAGTATTCCACGGCTCTGAGTAGAAGAAATGCAATATCTATACAGTTCCAGCTGATCCTGAGTAGTTATGTACACATCCTTAACCAAAATACAAAGTAATGCATTCAGCTCAAACGAGTGTAGATTGAAATTTTGCTGAAAACTACTATGTGCTAACTTGATGTAAACCTTATTATTTTACTTACCAGACGATTAGAGTAGCATGCAACCAATTTTATGATGTGCTACCAATGATCGAGAGGTGACTTTCAGTTTCATTACCTTTTGTACACAATGGAACATTTGCCTTTACAGAACTAAACAAAGATATTGGCTGTTCCACTCCAAATATTATGAGGGAGGTTCCTGAATTCAGCTTGCATTTGAGTATTCCATGTCTCTGAAAGTCTGCATGCAATATCTATACAGTTCCAGCTCACCCTTACTTATGTGCATATCCTTAACTAAAAATACATAGAATAGAAAGTAATGCATTCAGCTGAAATTTGATGAAAACTACTATCTAACTTGATGTATACATTATTTTACTCACCATATAATTTAGAGTAGTATGCAACTAATTTTATGTGTGCTACCAATGTTGGACTAGTTACTTCCAGTAACATCACCTTTTGTACACAATGGAACATTAGCGTTTACAGAACTAAACAAAGATATTGGCTTTTCCACTCTAAATGTTGTGAGGTAGGTTCCAGAATTCAGCTTGCATTTGAGTATTCTATTGCTCTGTAGTATACATGCAATATCTACACAGTTCCAGCTGATCCTGAGTAGTTATGTACAAATCCATATCTCAAAATGCATAGAATAGAAAATAATGCATTTAGCTCAATAGAGTGTAGAGTTGAATTTTGCTGAAAACTACTATATGTAAACCATGTTATTTTACTTGCCATATGATTTAGTGTAGAATGCAACCAATTTTATCAGTGTGCTACAAATTTTCCAGGAGTTGCTTTCCGTAACTCACCTTTTGTACGCAATGGAACATTAGCGTTTACAGAACGAAATAACGATATTGGCTGTTCCACTCTAAATGTTGTGAGGTAGGTTCCTGAATTCAGCTTGCATTTGAGTATTCCATGGCTCTGAGCAGTATTCATGCAATATCTATACAGTTCCAGCCAAACAAAGATATTGGCTGTTCCACTCCAAATATTATGAGGGAGGTTCCTGAATTCAGCTTGCATTTGAGTATTCTATTGCTCTGTAGTATACATGCAATATCTACACAGTTCCAGCTGATCCTGAGTAGTTATGTACAAATCCATATCTCAAAATGCATAGAATAGAAAATAATGCATTTAGCTCAATAGAGTGTAGAGTTGAATTTTCCTGAAAACTACTATATGTAAACCATGTTATTTTACTTGCCATATGATTTAGTGTAGAATGCAACCAATTTTATCAGTGTGCTACAAATTTTCCAGGAGTTGCTTTCAGTAACTCACCTTTTGTACGCAATGGAACATTAGCGTTTACAGAACTAAACAAAGATATTGGCTGTTCCACTCTAAACGTTGTGAGGTAGGTACCTGAATTCAGCTTGCATTTGAGTATTCCATGTCTCTGACAGTGTGCATGCAATATCTATACAGTTCCAGCTCACCCTTACTTATGAGCATAACCTTAACTAAAAATACATAGAATAGAAAGTAATGCATTCAGCTGAAATTTGATGAAAACTACTAACTTGATGTATACATTATTTTACTCACCATATACTTTAGAGTAGTATGCAACTAATTTTATGTGTGCGACCAATGTTGCACTGGTTACTTCCAGTAACATCACCTTTTGTACACAATGGAACATTAGCGTTTACAGAAATAAACAGATATACTGGCTGTTCCACTCTAAATGTTGTGGGGTAGGTTCCTGAATTCTGCTTGCATTTGAGTATTCCACGGCTCTGAGTAGAAGAAATGCAATATCTATACAGTTCCAGCTGATCCTGAGTAGTTATGTACACATCCTTAACCAAAATACAAAGTAATGCATTCAGCTCTAACGAGTATAGATTGGAATTTTGCTGAAAACTACTATGTGCTAACTTGATGTAAACCTTATTATTTTACTTACCAGAGGATTAGAGTAGCATATAACCAATTTTATGATGTGCTACCAATGATCGAGAGGTGACTTTCAGTTTCATTACCTTTTGTACACAATGGAATATTTGCCTTTACAGAACTAAACAAAGATATTGGCTGTTCCACTCCAAATGTTGTGAGGTAGGTTCCTGAATTCAGCTTGCATTTGAGTATTCCATGTCTCTGAAAGACTGCAGGCAATATCTATACAGTTCCAGCTCACCCTTACTTATGTGCATATCCTTAACTAAAAATAAATAGAATAGAAAGTAATGCATTCAGCTGAAATTTGATGAAAACTACTATCTAACTTGATGTATACATTATTTTACTCACCATATAATTTAGAGTAGTATGCAAGTAATTTTATGTGTGCTACCAATGTTGGACTAGTTACTTCCAGTAACATCACCTTTTGTACACAATGGAACATTAGCGTTTACAGAACTAAACAAAGATATTGGCTGTTCCACTCTAAATGTTGTGAGGTAGGTTCCTGAATTCAGCTTGCATTTGAGTATTCTATTGCTCTGTAGTATACATGCAATATCTACACAGTTCCAGCTGATCCTGAGTAGTTATGTACACATCATTAACCAAAATGCATAGAATAGAAAGTAATGCATTCAGCTCAGTAGAGTGAACAGTTGAATTTTGTACACAATGGAACATTAGCGTTTACAGTAACAAAGATATTGGCTGTTCCACTCTAAATATTATGAGGGAGGTTCCTGAATTCAGCTTGCCTTTCACTATTCCATTGCTCTGGGTAGAAGACATGCAATATCTATACAATTCCAGCTGATCCTGAGTAGTTATGTACACATCCTTAACCAAAATGCATAGAATACAAAGTAATGCATTCATCTCAATAGTGTGTACAGTTGAATTTTGCTGAAAACTACTGTGAGCTAACTTGATGTAAACATTATTTTACTTACCATATGATTTAGAACAGTATGCAACCAATTTTATCAGTGTGCTACCAATGACCGAGAGCTGACTTTCAGTTTCATTACCGTTTGTACACAATGGAACATTTGCGTTTACAGAACTAAACAAAGATATTGGTTGTGCCACTCTAAATATTATGAGGGAGGTTCCTGAATTCAGCTTGCTTTTCACTATTCCATTGCTCTGGGTAGAAGACATGCAATATCTATACAATTCCAGCTGATCCTGAGCAGTTATGTACAAATCCATATCTCAAAATGCATAGAATAGAAAATAATGCATTTAGCTCAATAGAGTGTAGAGTTGAATTTTGCTGAAAACTACTATATGTAAACCATGTTATTTTACTTGCCATATGATTTACAGTAGTATGCAACCAATTTTATCAGTGTGCTACAAATTTTCCAGGAGTTGCTTTCAGTAACTCACCTTTTGTACGCAATGGAACATTAGCGTTTACAGAACTAAACAAAGATATTGGCTGTTCCACTCTAAATATTATGAGGGAGGTTCCTGAATTCAGCTTGCATTTGAGTATTCCATTTCTCTGAAAGTGTGCATGCAATATCTATACAGTTCCAGCTCACCCTTACTTATGTGCATATCCTTAACTAAAAATACATAGAATAGAAGGTAATGCATTCAGCTGAAATTTGATGAAAACTACTATCTAACTTGATGTATACATTATTTTACACCATATAATTTAGAGTAGTATGCAACTAATTTTATGTGTGCTACCAATGTTGGACAAGTTACTTCCAGTAACATCACCTTTTGTACACAATGTAACATTAGCGTTTACAGAAATAAACAAATATACTGGCTGTTCCACTCTAAATGTTGTGAGGTAGATTCCTGAATTCAGCTTGCCTTTGACAATTCCATTGCACTGAGTAGAAAACATGCAATATCTATACAGTTCCAGCTGATCCTGAGTAGTTGTGTACACATCCATATCTCAAAATGCATAGTAAAAAATGTCATGTCTTCAGCCCAGTAGTGTATATTTAAATTTTGCTGAAAACTACTGTGAGCTAACTTGATGTAAACATTATTTTACTTACCATATGATTTAGTGTAGTATGCAACCAATTTTATCAGTGTGCTACCAATATTCCAGGAGTTACTTTCAGTAGCTCACCTTTTGTACGCAATGGAACATTAGCGTTTACAGAACGAAATAACGATATTGGCTGTTCCACTCTAAATGTTGTGAGGTAGGTTCCTGAATTCAGCTTGCATTTGAGTATTCCATGGCTCTGAGCAGTATTCATGCAATATCTATACAGTTCCAGCTCACCCTTACTTATGAGCATAACCTTAACTAAAAATACATAGAATAGAAAGTAATGCATTCAGCTGAAATTTGATGAAAACTACTAACTTGATGTATACATTATTTTACTCACCATATAATTTAGAGTAGTATGCAACTAATTTTATGTGTGCGACCAATGTTGGACTGGTTACTTCCAGTAACATCACCTTTTGTACACAATGGAACATTAGCGTTTACAGAAATAAACAGATATACTGGCTGTTCCACTCTAAATGATGTGGGGTAGCTTCCTGAATTCTGCTTGTATTTGAGTATTCCACGGCTCTGAGTAGAAGAAATGCAATATCTATACAGTTCCAGCTGATCCTGAGTAGTTATGTACACATCCTTAACCAAAATACAAAGTAATGCATTCAGCTCAAACGAGTATAGATTGGAATTTTGCTGAAAACTACTATGTGCTAACTTGATGTAAACCTTATTATTTTACTTACCAGACGATTAGAGTAGCATATAACCAATTTTATGATGTGCTACCAATGATCGAGAGGTGACTTTCAGTTTCATTACCTTTTGTACACAATGGAATATTTGCCTTTACAGAACTAAACAAAGATATTGGCTGTTCCACTCCAAATGTTGTGAGGTAGGTTCCTGAATTCAGCTTGCATTTGAGTATTCCATGTCTCTGAAAGACTGCAGGCAATATCTATACAGTTCCAGCTCACCCTTACTTATGTGCATATCCTTAACTAAAAATACATAGAATAGAAAGTAATGCATTCAGCTGAAATTTGATGAAAACTACTATCTAACTTGATGTATACATTATTTTACTCACCATATAATTTAGAGTAGTATGCAAGTAATTTTATGTGTGCTACCAATGTTGGACTAGTTACTTCCAGTAACATCACCTTTTGTACACAATGGAACATTAGCGTTTACAGAACTAAACAAAGATATTGGCTGTTCCACTCTAAATGTTGTGAGGTAGGTTCCTGAATTCAGCTTGCATTTGAGTATTCTATTGCTCTGTAGTATACATGCAATATCTACACAGTTCCAGCTGATCCTGAGTAGTTATGTACACATCATTAACCAAAATGCATAGAATAGAAAGTAATGCATTCAGCTCAGTAGAGTGAACAGTTGAATTTTGTACACAATGGAACATTAGCGTTTACAGTAACAAAGATATTGGCTGTTCCACTCTAAATCTTATGAGGGAGGTTCCTGAATTCAGCTTGCCTTTCACTATTCCATTGCTCTGGGTAGAAGACATGCAATATCTATACAATTCCAGCTGATCCTGAGTAGTTATGTACACATCCTTAACCAAAATGCATAGAATACAAAGTAATGCATTCATCTCAATAGTGTGTACAGTTGAATTTTGCTGAAAACTACTGTGAGCTAACTTGATGTAAACATTATTTTACTTACCATATGGTAACCAATTATATGGTTACCATATGGTAACCATATGGTAACATTATTTTACTTACCATATGGTAACCAATGGTAACCAATTTTATCAGTGTGCTACCAATGACCGAGAGCTGACTTTCAGTTTCATTACCGTTTGTACACAATGGAACATTTGCGTTTACAGAACTAAACAAAGATATTGGTTGTGCCACTCTAAATATTATGAGGGAGGTTCCTGAATTCAGCTTGCTTTTCACTATTCCATTGCTCTGGGTAGAAGACATGCAATATCTATACAATTCCAGCTGATCCTGAGCAGTTATGTACAAATCCATATCTCAAAATGCATAGAATAGAAAATAATGCATTTAGCTCAATAGAGTGTAGAGTTGAATTTTGCTGAAAACTACTATATGTAAACCATGTTATTTTACTTGCCATATGATTTACAGTAGTATGCAACCAATTTTATCAGTGTGCTACAAATTTTCCAGGAGTTGCTTTCAGTAACTCACCTTTTGTACGCAATGGAACATTAGCGTTTACAGAACTAAACAAAGATATTGGCTGTTCCACTCTAAATGTTGTGAGGTAGGTTCCTGAATTCAGCTTGCATTTGAGTATTCTATTGCTCTGTAGTATACATGCAATATCTACACAGTTCCAGCTGATCCTGAGTAGTTATGTACACATCATTAACCAAAATGCATAGAATAGAAAGTAATGCATTCAGCTCAGTAGAGTGAACAGTTGAATTTTGTACACAATGGAACATTAGCGTTTACAGTAACAAAGATATTGGCTGTTCCACTCTAAATATTATGAGGGAGGTTCCTGAATTCAGCTTGCCTTTCACTATTCCATTGCTCTGGGTAGAAGACATGCAATATCTATACAATTCCAGCTGATCCTGAGTAGTTATGTACACATCCTTAACCAAAATGCATAGAATACAAAGTAATGCATTCATCTCAATAGTGTGTACAGTTGAATTTTGCTGAAAACTACTGTGAGCTAACTTGATGTAAACATTATTTTACTTACCATATGATTTAGAACAGTATGCAACCAATTTTATCAGTGTGCTACCAATGACCGAGAGCTGACTTTCAGTTTCATTACCGTTTGTACACAATGGAACATTTGCGTTTACAGAACTAAACAAAGATATTGGTTGTGCCACTCTAAATATTATGAGGGAGGTTCCTGAATTCAGCTTGCTTTTCACTATTCCATTGCTCTGGGTAGAAGACATGCAATATCTATACAATTCCAGCTGATCCTGAGCAGTTATGTACAAATCCATATCTCAAAATGCATAGAATAGAAAATAATGCATTTAGCTCAATAGAGTGTAGAGTTGAATTTTGCTGAAAACTACTATATGTAAACCATGTTATTTTACTTGCATTATGATTTACAGTAGTATGCAACCAATTTTATCAGTGTGTTACAAATTTTCCAGGAGTTGCTTTCAGTAACTCACCTTTTGAACGCAATGGAACATTAGCGTTTACAGAACTAAACAAAGATATTGGCTGTTCCACTCTAAATATTATGAGGGAGGTTCCTGAATTCAGCTTGCATTTGAGTATTCCATTTCTCTGAAAGTGTGCATGCAATATCTATACAGTTCCAGCTCACCCTTACTTATGTGCATATCCTTAACTAAAAATACATAGAATAGAAGGTAATGCATTCAGCTGAAATTTGATGAAAACTACTATCTAACTTGATGTATACATTATTTTACACCATATAATTTAGAGTAGTATGCAACTAATTTTATGTGTGCTACCAATGTTGGACAAGTTACTTCCAGTAACATCACCTTTTGTACACAATGTAACATTAGCGTTTACAGAAATAAACAAATATACTGGCTGTTCCACTCTAAATGTTGTGAGGTAGATTCCTGAATTCAGCTTGCCTTTGACAATTCCATTGCACTGAGTAGAAAACATGCAATATCTATACAGTTCCAGCTGATCCTGAGTAGTTGTGTACACATCCATATCTCAAAATGCATAGTAAAAAATGTCATGTCTTCAGCCCAGTAGTGTATATTTAAATTTTGCTGAAAACTACTGTGAGCTAACTTGATGTAAACATTATTTTACTTACCATATGATTTAGTGTAGTATGCAACCAATTTTATCAGTGTGCTACCAATATTCCAGGAGTTACTTTCAGTAGCTCACCTTTTGTACGCAATGGAACATTAGCGTTTACAGAACGAAATAACGATATTGGCTGTTCCACTCTAAATGTTGTGAGGTAGGTTCCTGAATTCAGCTTGCATTTGAGTATTCCATGGCTCTGAGCAGTATTCATGCAATATCTATACAGTTCCAGCTCACCCTTACTTATGAGCATAACCTTAACTAAAAATACATAGAATAGAAAGTAATGCATTCAGCTGAAATTTGATGAAAACTACTAACTTGATGTATACATTATTTTACTCACCATATAATTTAGAGTAGTATGCAACTAATTTTATGTGTGCGACCAATGTTGGACTGGTTACTTCCAGTAACATCACCTTTTGTACACAATGGAACATTAGCGTTTACAGAAATAAACTGATATACTGGCTGTTCCACTCTAAATGATGTGGGGTAGCTTCCTGAATTCTGCTTGCATTTGAGTATTCCACGGCTCTGAGTAGAAGAAATGCAATATCTATACAGTTCCAGCTGATCCTGAGTAGTTATGTACACATCCTTAACCAAAATACAAAGTAATGCATTCAGCTCAAACGAGTATAGATTGGAATTTTGCTGAAAACTACTATGTGCTAACTTGATGTAAACCTTATTATTTTACTTACCAGACGATTAGAGTAGCATATAACCAATTTTATGATGTGCTACCAATGATCGAGAGGTGACTTTCAGTTTCATTACCTTTTGTACACAATGGAATATTTGCCTTTACAGAACTAAACAAAGATATTGGCTGTTCCACTCCAAATGTTGTGAGGTAGGTTCCTGAATTCAGCTTGCATTTGAGTATTCCATGTCTCTGAAAGACTGCAGGCAATATCTATACAGTTCCAGCTCACCCTTACTTATGTGCATATCCTTAACTAAAAATACATAGAATAGAAAGTAATGCATTCAGCTGAAATTTGATGAAAACTACTATCTAACTTGATGTATACATTATTTTACTCACCATATAATTTAGAGTAGTATGCAAGTAATTTTATGTGTGCTACCAATGTTGGACTAGTTACTTCCAGTAACATCACCTTTTGTACACAATGGAACATTAGCGTTTACAGAACTAAACAAAGATATTGGCTGTTCCACTCTAAATGTTGTGAGGTAGGTTCCTGAATTCAGCTTGCATTTGAGTATTCTATTGCTCTGTAGTATACATGCAATATCTACACAGTTCCAGCTGATCCTGAGTAGTTATGTACACATCATTAACCAAAATGCATAGAATAGAAAGTAATGCATTCAGCTCAGTAGAGTGAACAGTTGAATTTTGTACACAATGGAACATTAGCGTTTACAGTAACAAAGATATTGGCTGTTCCACTCTAAATCTTATGAGGGAGGTTCCTGAATTCAGCTTGCCTTTCACTATTCCATTGCTCTGGGTAGAAGACATGCAATATCTATACAATTCCAGCTGATCCTGAGTAGTTATGTACACATCCTTAACCAAAATACAAAGTAATGCATTCAGCTCAAACGAGTATAGATTGGAATTTTGCTGAAAACTACTATGTGCTAACTTGATGTAAACCTTATTATTTTACTTACCAGACGATTAGAGTAGCATGCAACCAATTTTATGATGTGCTACCAATGATCGAGAGGTGACTTTCAGTTTCATTACCTTTTGTACACAATGGAACATTTGCCTTTACAGAACTAAACAAAGATATTGGCTGTTCCACTCCAAATATTATGAGGGAGGTTCCTGAATTCAGCTTGCATTTGAGTATTCCATGTCTCTGAAAGTCTGCATGCAATATCTATACAGTTCCAGCACACCCTTACTTATGTGCATATCCTTAACTAAAAATACATAGAATAGAAAGTAATGCATTCAGCTGAAATTTGATGAAAACTACTATCTAACTTGATGTATACATTATTTTACTCACCATATAATTTAGAGTAGTATGCAACTAATTTTATGTGTGCTACCAATGTTGGACTAGTTACTTCCAGTAACATCACCTTTTGTACACAATGGAACATTAGCGTTTACAGAACTAAACAAAGATATTGGCTTTTCCACTCTAAATGTTGTGAGGTAGGTTCCAGAATTCAGCTTGCATTTGAGTATTCTATTGCTCTGTAGTATACATGCAATATCTACACAGTTCCAGCTGATCCTGAGTAGTTATGTACAAATCCATATCTCAAAATGCATAGAATAGAAAATAATGCATTTAGCTCAATAGAGTGTAGAGTTGAATTTTGCTGAAAACTACTATATGTAAACCATGTTATTTTACTTGCCATATGATTTAGTGTAGAATGCAACCAATTTTATCAGTGTGCTACAAATTTTCCAGGAGTTGCTTTCAGTAACTCACCTTTTGTACGCAATGGAACATTAGCGTTTACAGAACTAAACAAAGATATTGGCTGTTCCACTCTAAACGTTGTGAGGTAGGTACCTGAATTCAGCTTGCATTTGAGTATTCCATGTCTCTGACAGTGTGCATGCAATATCTATACAGTTCCAGCTCACCCTTACTTATGAGCATAACCTTAACTAAAAATACATAGAATAGAAAGTAATGCATTCAGCTGAAATTTGATGAAAACTACTAACTTGATGTATACATTATTTTACTCACCATATAATTTAGAGTAGTATGCAACTAATTTTATGTGTGCGACCAATGTTGGACTGGTTACTTCCAGTAACATCACCTTTTGTACACAATGGAACATTAGCGTTTACAGAACGAAATAACCTTATTGGCTGTTCCACTCTAAACGTTGTGAGGTAGGTTCCTGAATTCAGCTTGCATTTGAGTATTCCACGGCTCTGAGTAGAAGAAATGCAATATCTATACAGTTCCAGCTGATCCTGAGTAGTTATGTACACATCCTTAACCAAAATACAAAGTAATGCATTCAGCTCTAACGAGTATAGATTGGAATTTTGCTGAAAACTACTATGTGCTAACTTGATGTAAACCTTATTATTTTACTTACCAGAGGATTAGAGTAGCATATAACCAATTTTATGATGTGCTACCAATGATCGAGAGGTGACTTTCAGTTTCATTACCTTTTGTACACAATGGAATATTTGCCTTTACAGAACTAAACAAAGATATTGGCTGTTCCACTCCAAATGTTGTGAGGTAGGTTCCTGAATTCAGCTTGCATTTGAGTATTCCATGTCTCTGAAAGACTGCAGGCAATATCTATACAGTTCCAGCTCACCCTTACTTATGTGCATATCCTTAACTAAAAATACATAGAATAGAAAGTAATGCATTCAGCTGAAATTTGATGAAAACTACTATCTAACTTGATGTATACATTATTTTACTCACCATATAATTTAGAGTAGTATGCAAGTAATTTTATGTGTGCTACCAATGTTGGACTAGTTACTTCCAGTAACATCACCTTTTGTACACAATGGAACATTAGCGTTTACAGAACTAAACAAAGATATTGGCTGTTCCACTCTAAATGTTGTGAGGTAGGTTCCTGAATTCAGCTTGCTTTTGAGTATTCTATTGCTCTGTAGTATACATGCAATATCTACACAGTTCCAGCTGATCCTGAGTAGTTATGTACACATCATTAACCAAAATGCATAGAATAGAAAGTAATGCATTCAGCTCAGTAGAGTGAACAGTTGAATTTTGTACACAATGGAACATTAGCGTTTACAGTAACAAAGATATTGGCTGTTCCACTCTAAATATTATGAGGGAGGTTCCTGAATTCAGCTTGCCTTTCACTATTCCATTGCTCTGGGTAGAAGACATGCAATATCTATACAATTCCAGCTGATCCTGAGTAGTTATGTACACATCCTTAACCAAAATGCATAGAATACAAAGTAATGCATTCATCTCAATAGTGTGTACAGTTGAATTTTGCTGAAAACTACTGTGAGCTAACTTGATGTAAACATTATTTTACTTACCATATGATTTAGAACAGTATGCAACCAATTTTATCAGTGTGCTACCAATGACCGAGAGCTGACTTTCAGTTTCATTACCGTTTGTACACAATGGAACATTTGCGTTTACAGAACTAAACAAAGATATTGGTTGTGCCACTCTAAATATTATGAGGGAGGTTCCTGAATTCAGCTTGCTTTTCACTATTCCATTGCTCTGGGTAGAAGACATGCAATATCTATACAATTCCAGCTGATCCTGAGCAGTTATGTACAAATCCATATCTCAAAATGCATAGAATAGAAAATAATGCATTTAGCTCAATAGAGTGTAGAGTTGAATTTTGCTGAAAACTACTATATGTAAACCATGTTATTTTACTTGCCATATGATTTACAGTAGTATGCAACCAATTTTATCAGTGTGCTACAAATTTTCCAGGAGTTGCTTTCAGTAACTCACCTTTTGTACGCAATGGAACATTAGCGTTTACAGAACTAAACAAAGATATTGGCTGTTCCACTCTAAATGTTGTGAGGTAGGTTCCTGAATTCAGCTTGCATTTGAGTATTCTATTGCTCTGTAGTATACATGCAATATCTACACAGTTCCAGCTGATCCTGAGTAGTTATGTACACATCATTAACCAAAATGCATAGAATAGAAAGTAATGCATTCAGCTCAGTAGAGTGAACAGTTGAATTTTGTACACAATGGAACATTAGCGTTTACAGTAACAAAGATATTGGCTGTTCCACTCTAAATATTATGAGGGAGGTTCCTGAATTCAGCTTGCCTTTCACTATTCCATTGCTCTGGGTAGAAGACATGCAATATCTATACAATTCCAGCTGATCCTGAGTAGTTATGTACACATCCTTAACCAAAATGCATAGAATACAAAGTAATGCATTCATCTCAATAGTGTGTACAGTTGAATTTTGCTGAAAACTACTGTGAGCTAACTTGATGTAAACATTATTTTACTTACCATATGATTTAGAACAGTATGCAACCAATTTTATCAGTGTGCTACCAATGACCGAGAGCTGACTTTCAGTTTCATTACCGTTTGTACACAATGGAACATTTGCGTTTACAGAACTAAACAAAGATATTGGTTGTGCCACTCTAAATATTATGAGGGAGGTTCCTGAATTCAGCTTGCTTTTCACTATTCCATTGCTCTGGGTAGAAGACATGCAATATCTATACAATTCCAGCTGATCCTGAGCAGTTATGTACAAATCCATATCTCAAAATGCATAGAATAGAAAATAATGCATTTAGCTCAATAGAGTGTAGAGTTGAATTTTGCTGAAAACTACTATATGTAAACCATGTTATTTTACTTGCATTATGATTTACAGTAGTATGCAACCAATTTTATCAGTGTGCTACAAATTTTCCAGGAGTTGCTTTCAGTAACTCACCTTTTGTACGCAATGGAACATTAGCGTTTACAGAACTAAACAAAGATATTGGCTGTTCCACTCTAAATATTATGAGGGAGGTTCCTGAATTCAGCTTGCATTTGAGTATTCCATTTCTCTGAAAGTGTGCATGCAATATCTATACAGTTCCAGCTCACCCTTACTTATGTGCATATCCTTAACTAAAAATACATAGAATAGAAGGTAATGCATTCAGCTGAAATTTGATGAAAACTACTATCTAACTTGATGTATACATTATTTTACACCATATAATTTAGAGTAGTATGCAACTAATTTTATGTGTGCTACCAATGTTGGACAAGTTACTTCCAGTAACATCACCTTTTGTACACAATGTAACATTAGCGTTTACAGAAATAAACAAATATACTGGCTGTTCCACTCTAAATGTTGTGAGGTAGATTCCTGAATTCAGCTTGCCTTTGACAATTCCATTGCACTGAGTAGAAAACATGCAATATCTATACAGTTCCAGCTGATCCTGAGTAGTTGTGTACACATCCATATCTCAAAATGCATAGTAAAAAATGTCATGTCTTCAGCCCAGTAGTGTATATTTAAATTTTGCTGAAAACTACTGTGAGCTAACTTGATGTAAACATTATTTTACTTACCATATGATTTAGTGTAGTATGCAACCAATTTTATCAGTGTGCTACAAATTTTCCAGGAGTTGCTTTCAGTAACTCACCTTTTGTACGCAATGGAACATTAGCGTTTACAGAACGAAATAACGATATTGGCTGTTCCACTCTAAATGTTGTGAGGTAGGTTCCTGAATTCAGCTTGCATTTGAGTATTCCATGGCTGAGCAGTATTCATGCAATATCTATACAGTTCCAGCCAAACAAAGATATTGGCTGTTCCACTCCAAATGTTGTGAGGTAGGTTCCTGAATTCAGCTTGCATTTGAGTATTCCATGTCTCTGAAAGACTGCAGGCAATATCTATACAGTTCCAGCTCACCCTTACTTATGTGCATATCCTTAACTAAAAATACATAGAATAGAAAGTAATGCATTCAGCTGAAATTTGATGAAAACTACTATCTAACTTGATGTATACATTATTTTACTCACCATATAATTTAGAGTAGTATGCAAGTAATTTTATGTGTGCTACCAATGTTGGACTAGTTACTTCCAGTAACATCACCTTTTGTACACAATGGAACATTAGCGTTTACAGAACTAAACAAAGATATTGGCTGTTCCACTCTAAATGTTGTGAGGTAGGTTCCTGAATTCAGCTTGCATTTGAGTATTCTATTGCTCTGTAGTATACATGCAATATCTACACAGTTCCAGCTGATCCTGAGTAGTTATGTACACATCATTAACCAAAATGCATAGAATAGAAAGTAATGCATTCAGCTCAGTAGAGTGAACAGTTGAATTTTGTACACAATGGAACATTAGCGTTTACAGTAACAAAGATATTGGCTGTTCCACTCTAAATATTATGAGGGAGGTTCCTGAATTCAGCTTGCCTTTCACTATTCCATTGCTCTGGGTAGAAGACATGCAATATCTATACAATTCCAGCTGATCCTGAGTAGTTATGTACACATCCTTAACCAAAATGCATAGAATACAAAGTAATGCATTCATCTCAATAGTGTGTACAGTTGAATTTTGCTGAAAACTACTGTGAGCTAACTTGATGTAAACATTATTTTACTTACCATATGATTTAGAACAGTATGCAACCAATTTTATCAGTGTGCTACCAATGACCGAGAGCTGACTTTCAGTTTCATTACCGTTTGTACACAATGGAACATTTGCGTTTACAGAACTAAACAAAGATATTGGTTGTGCCACTCTAAATATTATGAGGGAGGTTCCTGAATTCAGCTTGCTTTTCACTATTCCATTGCTCTGGGTAGAAGACATGCAATATCTATACAATTCCAGCTGATCCTGAGCAGTTATGTACAAATCCATATCTCAAAATGCATAGAATAGAAAATAATGCATTTAGCTCAATAGAGTGTAGAGTTGAATTTTGCTGAAAACTACTATATGTAAACCATGTTATTTTACTTGCCATATGATTTACAGTAGTATGCAACCAATTTTATCAGTGTGCTACAAATTTTCCAGGAGTTGCTTTCAGTAACTCACCTTTTGTACGCAATGGAACATTAGCGTTTACAGAACTAAACAAAGATATTGGCTGTTCCACTCTAAATGTTGTGAGGTAGGTTCCTGAATTCAGCTTGCATTTGAGTATTCTATTGCTCTGTAGTATACATGCAATATCTACACAGTTCCAGCTGATCCTGAGTAGTTATGTACACATCATTAACCAAAATGCATAGAATAGAAAGTAATGCATTCAGCTCAGTAGAGTGAACAGTTGAATTTTGTACACAATGGAACATTAGCGTTTACAGTAACAAAGATATTGGCTGTTCCACTCTAAATATTATGAGGGAGGTTCCTGAATTCAGCTTGCCTTTCACTATTCCATTGCTCTGGGTAGAAGACATGCAATATCTATACAATTCCAGCTGATCCTGAGTAGTTATGTACACATCCTTAACCAAAATGCATAGAATACAAAGTAATGCATTCATCTCAATAGTGTGTACAGTTGAATTTTGCTGAAAACTACTGTGAGCTAACTTGATGTAAACATTATTTTACTTACCATATGATTTAGAACAGTATGCAACCAATTTTATCAGTGTGCTACCAATGACCGAGAGCTGACTTTCAGTTTCATTACCGTTTGTACACAATGGAACATTTGCGTTTACAGAACTAAACAAAGATATTGGTTGTGCCACTCTAAATATTATGAGGGAGGTTCCTGAATTCAGCTTGCTTTTCACTATTCCATTGCTCTGGGTAGAAGACATGCAATATCTATACAATTCCAGCTGATCCTGAGCAGTTATGTACAAATCCATATCTCAAAATGCATAGAATAGAAAATAATGCATTTAGCTCAATAGAGTGTAGAGTTGAATTTTGCTGAAAACTACTATATGTAAACCATGTTATTTTACTTGCATTATGATTTACAGTAGTATGCAACCAATTTTATCAGTGTGCTACAAATTTTCCAGGAGTTGCTTTCAGTAACTCACCTTTTGTACGCAATGGAATATTTGCCTTTACAGAACTAAACAAAGATATTGGCTGTTCCACTCCAAATGTTGTGAGGTAGGTTCCTGAATTCAGCTTGCATTTGAGTATTCCATGTCTCTGAAAGACTGCAGGCAATATCTATACAGTTCCAGCTCACCCTTACTTATGTGCATATCCTTAACTAAAAATACATAGAATAGAAAGTAATGCATTCAGCTGAAATTTGATGAAAACTACTATCTAACTTGATGTATACATTATTTTACTCACCATATAATTTAGAGTAGTATGCAAGTAATTTTATGTGTGCTACCAATGTTGGACTAGTTACTTCCAGTAACATCACCTTTTGTACACAATGGAACATTAGCGTTTACAGAACTAAACAAAGATATTGGCTGTTCCACTCTAAATGTTGTGAGGTAGGTTCCTGAATTCAGCTTGCTTTTGAGTATTCTATTGCTCTGTAGTATACATGCAATATCTACACAGTTCCAGCTGATCCTGAGTAGTTATGTACACATCATTAACCAAAATGCATAGAATAGAAAGTAATGCATTCAGCTCAGTAGAGTGAACAGTTGAATTTTGTACACAATGGAACATTAGCGTTTACAGTAACAAAGATATTGGCTGTTCCACTCTAAATATTATGAGGGAGGTTCCTGAATTCAGCTTGCCTTTCACTATTCCATTGCTCTGGGTAGAAGACATGCAATATCTATACAATTCCAGCTGATCCTGAGTAGTTATGTACACATCCTTAACCAAAATGCATAGAATACAAAGTAATGCATTCATCTCAATAGTGTGTACAGTTGAATTTTGCTGAAAACTACTGTGAGCTAACTTGATGTAAACATTATTTTACTTACCATATGATTTAGAACAGTATGCAACCAATTTTATCAGTGTGCTACCAATGACCGAGAGCTGACTTTCAGTTTCATTACCGTTTGTACACAATGGAACATTTGCGTTTACAGAACTAAACAAAGATATTGGTTGTGCCACTCTAAATATTATGAGGGAGGTTCCTGAATTCAGCTTGCTTTTCACTATTCCATTGCTCTGGGTAGAAGACATGCAATATCTATACAATTCCAGCTGATCCTGAGCAGTTATGTACAAATCCATATCTCAAAATGCATAGAATAGAAAATAATGCATTTAGCTCAATAGAGTGTAGAGTTGAATTTTGCTGAAAACTACTATATGTAAACCATGTTATTTTACTTGCCATATGATTTACAGTAGTATGCAACCAATTTTATCAGTGTGCTACAAATTTTCCAGGAGTTGCTTTCAGTAACTCACCTTTTGTACGCAATGGAACATTAGCGTTTACAGAACTAAACAAAGATATTGGCTGTTCCACTCTAAATGTTGTGAGGTAGGTTCCTGAATTCAGCTTGCATTTGAGTATTCTATTGCTCTGTAGTATACATGCAATATCTACACAGTTCCAGCTGATCCTGAGTAGTTATGTACACATCATTAACCAAAATGCATAGAATAGAAAGTAATGCATTCAGCTCAGTAGAGTGAACAGTTGAATTTTGTACACAATGGAACATTAGCGTTTACAGTAACAAAGATATTGGCTGTTCCACTCTAAATATTATGAGGGAGGTTCCTGAATTCAGCTTGCCTTTCACTATTCCATTGCTCTGGGTAGAAGACATGCAATATCTATACAATTCCAGCTGATCCTGAGTAGTTATGTACACATCCTTAACCAAAATGCATAGAATACAAAGTAATGCATTCATCTCAATAGTGTGTACAGTTGAATTTTGCTGAAAACTACTGTGAGCTAACTTGATGTAAACATTATTTTACTTACCATATGATTTAGAACAGTATGCAACCAATTTTATCAGTGTGCTACCAATGACCGAGAGCTGACTTTCAGTTTCATTACCGTTTGTACACAATGGAACATTTGCGTTTACAGAACTAAACAAAGATATTGGTTGTGCCACTCTAAATATTATGAGGGAGGTTCCTGAATTCAGCTTGCTTTTCACTATTCCATTGCTCTGGGTAGAAGACATGCAATATCTATACAATTCCAGCTGATCCTGAGCAGTTATGTACAAATCCATATCTCAAAATGCATAGAATAGAAAATAATGCATTTAGCTCAATAGAGTGTAGAGTTGAATTTTGCTGAAAACTACTATATGTAAACCATGTTATTTTACTTGCATTATGATTTACAGTAGTATGCAACCAATTTTATCAGTGTGCTACAAATTTTCCAGGAGTTGCTTTCAGTAACTCACCTTTTGTACGCAATGGAACATTAGCGTTTACAGAACTAAACAAAGATATTGGCTGTTCCACTCTAAATATTATGAGGGAGGTTCCTGAATTCAGCTTGCATTTGAGTATTCCATTTCTCTGAAAGTGTGCATGCAATATCTATACAGTTCCAGCTCACCCTTACTTATGTGCATATCCTTAACTAAAAATACATAGAATAGAAGGTAATGCATTCAGCTGAAATTTGATGAAAACTACTATCTAACTTGATGTATACATTATTTTACACCATATAATTTAGAGTAGTATGCAACTAATTTTATGTGTGCTACCAATGTTGGACAAGTTACTTCCAGTAACATCACCTTTTGTACACAATGTAACATTAGCGTTTACAGAAATAAACAAATATACTGGCTGTTCCACTCTAAATGTTGTGAGGTAGATTCCTGAATTCAGCTTGCCTTTGACAATTCCATTGCACTGAGTAGAAAACATGCAATATCTATACAGTTCCAGCTGATCCTGAGTAGTTGTGTACACATCCATATCTCAAAATGCATAGTAAAAAATGTCATGTCTTCAGCCCAGTAGTGTATATTTAAATTTTGCTGAAAACTACTGTGAGCTAACTTGATGTAAACATTATTTTACTTACCATATGATTTAGTGTAGTATGCAACCAATTTTATCAGTGTGCTACAAATTTTCCAGGAGTTGCTTTCAGTAACTCACCTTTTGTACGCAATGGAACATTAGCGTTTACAGAACGAAATAACGATATTGGCTGTTCCACTCTAAATGTTGTGAGGTAGGTTCCTGAATTCAGCTTGCATTTGAGTATTCCATGGCTGAGCAGTATTCATGCAATATCTATACAGTTCCAGCCAAACAAAGATATTGGCTGTTCCACTCCAAATGTTGTGAGGTAGGTTCCTGAATTCAGCTTGCATTTGAGTATTCCATGTCTCTGAAAGACTGCAGGCAATATCTATACAGTTCCAGCTCACCCTTACTTATGTGCATATCCTTAACTAAAAATACATAGAATAGAAAGTAATGCATTCAGCTGAAATTTGATGAAAACTACTATCTAACTTGATGTATACATTATTTTACTCACCATATAATTTAGAGTAGTATGCAAGTAATTTTATGTGTGCTACCAATGTTGGACTAGTTACTTCCAGTAACATCACCTTTTGTACACAATGGAACATTAGCGTTTACAGAACTAAACAAAGATATTGGCTGTTCCACTCTAAATGTTGTGAGGTAGGTTCCTGAATTCAGCTTGCATTTGAGTATTCTATTGCTCTGTAGTATACATGCAATATCTACACAGTTCCAGCTGATCCTGAGTAGTTATGTACACATCATTAACCAAAATGCATAGAATAGAAAGTAATGCATTCAGCTCAGTAGAGTGAACAGTTGAATTTTGTACACAATGGAACATTAGCGTTTACAGTAACAAAGATATTGGCTGTTCCACTCTAAATATTATGAGGGAGGTTCCTGAATTCAGCTTGCCTTTCACTATTCCATTGCTCTGGGTAGAAGACATGCAATATCTATACAATTCCAGCTGATCCTGAGTAGTTATGTACACATCCTTAACCAAAATGCATAGAATACAAAGTAATGCATTCATCTCAATAGTGTGTACAGTTGAATTTTGCTGAAAACTACTGTGAGCTAACTTGATGTAAACATTATTTTACTTACCATATGATTTAGAACAGTATGCAACCAATTTTATCAGTGTGCTACCAATGACCGAGAGCTGACTTTCAGTTTCATTACCGTTTGTACACAATGGAACATTTGCGTTTACAGAACTAAACAAAGATATTGGTTGTGCCACTCTAAATATTATGAGGGAGGTTCCTGAATTCAGCTTGCTTTTCACTATTCCATTGCTCTGGGTAGAAGACATGCAATATCTATACAATTCCAGCTGATCCTGAGCAGTTATGTACAAATCCATATCTCAAAATGCATAGAATAGAAAATAATGCATTTAGCTCAATAGAGTGTAGAGTTGAATTTTGCTGAAAACTACTATATGTAAACCATGTTATTTTACTTGCCATATGATTTACAGTAGTATGCAACCAATTTTATCAGTGTGCTACAAATTTTCCAGGAGTTGCTTTCAGTAACTCACCTTTTGTACGCAATGGAACATTAGCGTTTACAGAACTAAACAAAGATATTGGCTGTTCCACTCTAAATGTTGTGAGGTAGGTTCCTGAATTCAGCTTGCATTTGAGTATTCTATTGCTCTGTAGTATACATGCAATATCTACACAGTTCCAGCTGATCCTGAGTAGTTATGTACACATCATTAACCAAAATGCATAGAATAGAAAGTAATGCATTCAGCTCAGTAGAGTGAACAGTTGAATTTTGTACACAATGGAACATTAGCGTTTACAGTAACAAAGATATTGGCTGTTCCACTCTAAATATTATGAGGGAGGTTCCTGAATTCAGCTTGCCTTTCACTATTCCATTGCTCTGGGTAGAAGACATGCAATATCTATACAATTCCAGCTGATCCTGAGTAGTTATGTACACATCCTTAACCAAAATGCATAGAATACAAAGTAATGCATTCATCTCAATAGTGTGTACAGTTGAATTTTGCTGAAAACTACTGTGAGCTAACTTGATGTAAACATTATTTTACTTACCATATGATTTAGAACAGTATGCAACCAATTTTATCAGTGTGCTACCAATGACCGAGAGCTGACTTTCAGTTTCATTACCGTTTGTACACAATGGAACATTTGCGTTTACAGAACTAAACAAAGATATTGGTTGTGCCACTCTAAATATTATGAGGGAGGTTCCTGAATTCAGCTTGCTTTTCACTATTCCATTGCTCTGGGTAGAAGACATGCAATATCTATACAATTCCAGCTGATCCTGAGCAGTTATGTACAAATCCATATCTCAAAATGCATAGAATAGAAAATAATGCATTTAGCTCAATAGAGTGTAGAGTTGAATTTTGCTGAAAACTACTATATGTAAACCATGTTATTTTACTTGCATTATGATTTACAGTAGTATGCAACCAATTTTATCAGTGTGCTACAAATTTTCCAGGAGTTGCTTTCAGTAACTCACCTTTTGTACGCAATGGAACATTAGCGTTTACAGAACTAAACAAAGATATTGGCTGTTCCACTCTAAATATTATGAGGGAGGTTCCTGAATTCAGCTTGCATTTGAGTATTCCATTTCTCTGAAAGTGTGCATGCAATATCTATACAGTTCCAGCTCACCCTTACTTATGTGCATATCCTTAACTAAAAATACATAGAATAGAAGGTAATGCATTCAGCTGAAATTTGATGAAAACTACTATCTAACTTGATGTATACATTATTTTACACCATATAATTTAGAGTAGTATGCAACTAATTTTATGTGTGCTACCAATGTTGGACAAGTTACTTCCAGTAACATCACCTTTTGTACACAATGTAACATTAGCGTTTACAGAAATAAACAAATATACTGGCTGTTCCACTCTAAATGTTGTGAGGTAGATTCCTGAATTCAGCTTGCCTTTGACAATTCCATTGCACTGAGTAGAAAACATGCAATATCTATACAGTTCCAGCTGATCCTGAGTAGTTGTGTACACATCCATATCTCAAAATGCATAGTAAAAAATGTCATGTCTTCAGCCCAGTAGTGTATATTTAAATTTTGCTGAAAACTACTGTGAGCTAACTTGATGTAAACATTATTTTACTTACCATATGATTTAGTGTAGTATGCAACCAATTTTATCAGTGTGCTACAAATTTTCCAGGAGTTGCTTTCAGTAACTCACCTTTTGTACGCAATGGAACATTAGCGTTTACAGAACGAAATAACGATATTGGCTGTTCCACTCTAAATGTTGTGAGGTAGGTTCCTGAATTCAGCTTGCATTTGAGTATTCCATGGCTGAGCAGTATTCATGCAATATCTATACAGTTCCAGCCAAACAAAGATATTGGCTGTTCCACTCCAAATGTTGTGAGGTAGGTTCCTGAATTCAGCTTGCATTTGAGTATTCCATGTCTCTGAAAGACTGCAGGCAATATCTATACAGTTCCAGCTCACCCTTACTTATGAGCATAACCTTAACTAAAAATACATAGAATAGAAAGTAATGCATTCAGCTGAAATTTGATGAAAACTACTAACTTGATGTATACATTATTTTACTCACCATATAATTTAGAGTAGTATGCAACTAATTTTATGTGTGCGACCAATGTTGGACTGGTTACTTCCAGTAACATCACCTTTTGTACACAATGGAACATTAGCGTTTACAGAAATAAACTGATATACTGGCTGTTCCACTCTAAATGATGTGGGGTAGCTTCCTGAATTCTGCTTGCATTTGAGTATTCCACGGCTCTGAGTAGAAGAAATGCAATATCTATACAGTTCCAGCTGATCCTGAGTAGTTATGTACACATCCTTAACCAAAATACAAAGTAATGCATTCAGCTCAAACGAGTATAGATTGGAATTTTGCTGAAAACTACTATGTGCTAACTTGATGTAAACCTTATTATTTTACTTACCAGACGATTAGAGTAGCATATAACCAATTTTATGATGTGCTACCAATGATCGAGAGGTGACTTTCAGTTTCATTACCTTTTGTACACAATGGAATATTTGCCTTTACAGAACTAAACAAAGATATTGGCTGTTCCACTCCAAATGTTGTGAGGTAGGTTCCTGAATTCAGCTTGCATTTGAGTATTCCATGTCTCTGAAAGACTGCAGGCAATATCTATACAGTTCCAGCTCACCCTTACTTATGTGCATATCCTTAACTAAAAATACATAGAATAGAAAGTAATGCATTCAGCTGAAATTTGATGAAAACTACTATCTAACTTGATGTATACATTATTTTACTCACCATATAATTTAGAGTAGTATGCAAGTAATTTTATGTGTGCTACCAATGTTGGACTAGTTACTTCCAGTAACATCACCTTTTGTACACAATGGAACATTAGCGTTTACAGAACTAAACAAAGATATTGGCTGTTCCA
The DNA here is from genome assembly GCF_048418815.1 of Hemitrygon akajei. NCBI lineage: Eukaryota > Metazoa > Chordata > Chondrichthyes > Myliobatiformes > Dasyatidae > Hemitrygon > Hemitrygon akajei. The sequence continues at coordinate 5,631,817 of NC_133148.1, read as the reverse complement.
CTCTAAATGTTGTGAGGTAGGTTCCTGAATTCAGCTTGCATTTGAGTATTCTATTGCTCTGTAGTATACATGCAATATCTACACAGTTCCAGCTGATCCTGAGTAGTTATGTACACATCATTAACCAAAATGCATAGAATAGAAAGTAATGCATTCAGCTCAGTAGAGTGAACAGTTGAATTTTGTACACAATGGAACATTAGCGTTTACAGTAACAAAGATATTGGCTGTTCCACTCTAAATCTTATGAGGGAGGTTCCTGAATTCAGCTTGCCTTTCACTATTCCATTGCTCTGGGTAGAAGACATGCAATATCTATACAATTCCAGCTGATCCTGAGTAGTTATGTACACATCCTTAACCAAAATACAAAGTAATGCATTCAGCTCAAACGAGTATAGATTGGAATTTTGCTGAAAACTACTATGTGCTAACTTGATGTAAACCTTATTATTTTACTTACCAGACGATTAGAGTAGCATGCAACCAATTTTATGATGTGCTACCAATGATCGAGAGGTGACTTTCAGTTTCATTACCTTTTGTACACAATGGAACATTTGCCTTTACAGAACTAAACAAAGATATTGGCTGTTCCACTCCAAATATTATGAGGGAGGTTCCTGAATTCAGCTTGCATTTGAGTATTCCATGTCTCTGAAAGTCTGCATGCAATATCTATACAGTTCCAGCACACCCTTACTTATGTGCATATCCTTAACTAAAAATACATAGAATAGAAAGTAATGCATTCAGCTGAAATTTGATGAAAACTACTATCTAACTTGATGTATACATTATTTTACTCACCATATAATTTAGAGTAGTATGCAACTAATTTTATGTGTGCTACCAATGTTGGACTAGTTACTTCCAGTAACATCACCTTTTGTACACAATGGAACATTAGCGTTTACAGAACTAAACAAAGATATTGGCTTTTCCACTCTAAATGTTGTGAGGTAGGTTCCAGAATTCAGCTTGCATTTGAGTATTCTATTGCTCTGTAGTATACATGCAATATCTACACAGTTCCAGCTGATCCTGAGTAGTTATGTACAAATCCATATCTCAAAATGCATAGAATAGAAAATAATGCATTTAGCTCAATAGAGTGTAGAGTTGAATTTTGCTGAAAACTACTATATGTAAACCATGTTATTTTACTTGCCATATGATTTAGTGTAGAATGCAACCAATTTTATCAGTGTGCTACAAATTTTCCAGGAGTTGCTTTCAGTAACTCACCTTTTGTACGCAATGGAACATTAGCGTTTACAGAACTAAACAAAGATATTGGCTGTTCCACTCTAAACGTTGTGAGGTAGGTACCTGAATTCAGCTTGCATTTGAGTATTCCATGTCTCTGACAGTGTGCATGCAATATCTATACAGTTCCAGCTCACCCTTACTTATGAGCATAACCTTAACTAAAAATACATAGAATAGAAAGTAATGCATTCAGCTGAAATTTGATGAAAACTACTAACTTGATGTATACATTATTTTACTCACCATATAATTTAGAGTAGTATGCAACTAATTTTATGTGTGCGACCAATGTTGGACTGGTTACTTCCAGTAACATCACCTTTTGTACACAATGGAACATTAGCGTTTACAGAACGAAATAACCTTATTGGCTGTTCCACTCTAAACGTTGTGAGGTAGGTTCCTGAATTCAGCTTGCATTTGAGTATTCCACGGCTCTGAGTAGAAGAAATGCAATATCTATACAGTTCCAGCTGATCCTGAGTAGTTATGTACACATCCTTAACCAAAATACAAAGTAATGCATTCAGCTCTAACGAGTATAGATTGGAATTTTGCTGAAAACTACTATGTGCTAACTTGATGTAAACCTTATTATTTTACTTACCAGAGGATTAGAGTAGCATATAACCAATTTTATGATGTGCTACCAATGATCGAGAGGTGACTTTCAGTTTCATTACCTTTTGTACACAATGGAATATTTGCCTTTACAGAACTAAACAAAGATATTGGCTGTTCCACTCCAAATGTTGTGAGGTAGGTTCCTGAATTCAGCTTGCATTTGAGTATTCCATGTCTCTGAAAGACTGCAGGCAATATCTATACAGTTCCAGCTCACCCTTACTTATGTGCATATCCTTAACTAAAAATACATAGAATAGAAAGTAATGCATTCAGCTGAAATTTGATGAAAACTACTATCTAACTTGATGTATACATTATTTTACTCACCATATAATTTAGAGTAGTATGCAAGTAATTTTATGTGTGCTACCAATGTTGGACTAGTTACTTCCAGTAACATCACCTTTTGTACACAATGGAACATTAGCGTTTACAGAACTAAACAAAGATATTGGCTGTTCCACTCTAAATGTTGTGAGGTAGGTTCCTGAATTCAGCTTGCTTTTGAGTATTCTATTGCTCTGTAGTATACATGCAATATCTACACAGTTCCAGCTGATCCTGAGTAGTTATGTACACATCATTAACCAAAATGCATAGAATAGAAAGTAATGCATTCAGCTCAGTAGAGTGAACAGTTGAATTTTGTACACAATGGAACATTAGCGTTTACAGTAACAAAGATATTGGCTGTTCCACTCTAAATATTATGAGGGAGGTTCCTGAATTCAGCTTGCCTTTCACTATTCCATTGCTCTGGGTAGAAGACATGCAATATCTATACAATTCCAGCTGATCCTGAGTAGTTATGTACACATCCTTAACCAAAATGCATAGAATACAAAGTAATGCATTCATCTCAATAGTGTGTACAGTTGAATTTTGCTGAAAACTACTGTGAGCTAACTTGATGTAAACATTATTTTACTTACCATATGATTTAGAACAGTATGCAACCAATTTTATCAGTGTGCTACCAATGACCGAGAGCTGACTTTCAGTTTCATTACCGTTTGTACACAATGGAACATTTGCGTTTACAGAACTAAACAAAGATATTGGTTGTGCCACTCTAAATATTATGAGGGAGGTTCCTGAATTCAGCTTGCTTTTCACTATTCCATTGCTCTGGGTAGAAGACATGCAATATCTATACAATTCCAGCTGATCCTGAGCAGTTATGTACAAATCCATATCTCAAAATGCATAGAATAGAAAATAATGCATTTAGCTCAATAGAGTGTAGAGTTGAATTTTGCTGAAAACTACTATATGTAAACCATGTTATTTTACTTGCCATATGATTTACAGTAGTATGCAACCAATTTTATCAGTGTGCTACAAATTTTCCAGGAGTTGCTTTCAGTAACTCACCTTTTGTACGCAATGGAACATTAGCGTTTACAGAACTAAACAAAGATATTGGCTGTTCCACTCTAAATCTTATGAGGGAGGTTCCTGAATTCAGCTTGCCTTTCACTATTCCATTGCTCTGGGTAGAAGACATGCAATATCTATACAATTCCAGCTGATCCTGAGTAGTTATGTACACATCCTTAACCAAAATACAAAGTAATGCATTCAGCTCAAACGAGTATAGATTGGAATTTTGCTGAAAACTACTATGTGCTAACTTGATGTAAACCTTATTATTTTACTTACCAGACGATTAGAGTAGCATGCAACCAATTTTATGATGTGCTACCAATGATCGAGAGGTGACTTTCAGTTTCATTACCTTTTGTACACAATGGAACATTTGCCTTTACAGAACTAAACAAAGATATTGGCTGTTCCACTCCAAATATTATGAGGGAGGTTCCTGAATTCAGCTTGCATTTGAGTATTCCATGTCTCTGAAAGTCTGCATGCAATATCTATACAGTTCCAGCACACCCTTACTTATGTGCATATCCTTAACTAAAAATACATAGAATAGAAAGTAATGCATTCAGCTGAAATTTGATGAAAACTACTATCTAACTTGATGTATACATTATTTTACTCACCATATAATTTAGAGTAGTATGCAACTAATTTTATGTGTGCTACCAATGTTGGACTAGTTACTTCCAGTAACATCACCTTTTGTACACAATGGAACATTAGCGTTTACAGAACTAAACAAAGATATTGGCTTTTCCACTCTAAATGTTGTGAGGTAGGTTCCAGAATTCAGCTTGCATTTGAGTATTCTATTGCTCTGTAGTATACATGCAATATCTACACAGTTCCAGCTGATCCTGAGTAGTTATGTACAAATCCATATCTCAAAATGCATAGAATAGAAAATAATGCATTTAGCTCAATAGAGTGTAGAGTTGAATTTTGCTGAAAACTACTATATGTAAACCATGTTATTTTACTTGCCATATGATTTAGTGTAGAATGCAACCAATTTTATCAGTGTGCTACAAATTTTCCAGGAGTTGCTTTCAGTAACTCACCTTTTGTACGCAATGGAACATTAGCGTTTACAGAACTAAACAAAGATATTGGCTGTTCCACTCTAAACGTTGTGAGGTAGGTACCTGAATTCAGCTTGCATTTGAGTATTCCATGTCTCTGACAGTGTGCATGCAATATCTATACAGTTCCAGCTCACCCTTACTTATGAGCATAACCTTAACTAAAAATACATAGAATAGAAAGTAATGCATTCAGCTGAAATTTGATGAAAACTACTAACTTGATGTATACATTATTTTACTCACCATATAATTTAGAGTAGTATGCAACTAATTTTATGTGTGCGACCAATGTTGGACTGGTTACTTCCAGTAACATCACCTTTTGTACACAATGGAACATTAGCGTTTACAGAACGAAATAACCTTATTGGCTGTTCCACTCTAAACGTTGTGAGGTAGGTTCCTGAATTCAGCTTGCATTTGAGTATTCCACGGCTCTGAGTAGAAGAAATGCAATATCTATACAGTTCCAGCTGATCCTGAGTAGTTATGTACACATCCTTAACCAAAATACAAAGTAATGCATTCAGCTCTAACGAGTATAGATTGGAATTTTGCTGAAAACTACTATGTGCTAACTTGATGTAAACCTTATTATTTTACTTACCAGAGGATTAGAGTAGCATATAACCAATTTTATGATGTGCTACCAATGATCGAGAGGTGACTTTCAGTTTCATTACCTTTTGTACACAATGGAATATTTGCCTTTACAGAACTAAACAAAGATATTGGCTGTTCCACTCCAAATGTTGTGAGGTAGGTTCCTGAATTCAGCTTGCATTTGAGTATTCCATGTCTCTGAAAGACTGCAGGCAATATCTATACAGTTCCAGCTCACCCTTACTTATGTGCATATCCTTAACTAAAAATACATAGAATAGAAAGTAATGCATTCAGCTGAAATTTGATGAAAACTACTATCTAACTTGATGTATACATTATTTTACTCACCATATAATTTAGAGTAGTATGCAAGTAATTTTATGTGTGCTACCAATGTTGGACTAGTTACTTCCAGTAACATCACCTTTTGTACACAATGGAACATTAGCGTTTACAGAACTAAACAAAGATATTGGCTGTTCCACTCTAAATGTTGTGAGGTAGGTTCCTGAATTCAGCTTGCTTTTGAGTATTCTATTGCTCTGTAGTATACATGCAATATCTACACAGTTCCAGCTGATCCTGAGTAGTTATGTACACATCATTAACCAAAATGCATAGAATAGAAAGTAATGCATTCAGCTCAGTAGAGTGAACAGTTGAATTTTGTACACAATGGAACATTAGCGTTTACAGTAACAAAGATATTGGCTGTTCCACTCTAAATATTATGAGGGAGGTTCCTGAATTCAGCTTGCCTTTCACTATTCCATTGCTCTGGGTAGAAGACATGCAATATCTATACAATTCCAGCTGATCCTGAGTAGTTATGTACACATCCTTAACCAAAATGCATAGAATACAAAGTAATGCATTCATCTCAATAGTGTGTACAGTTGAATTTTGCTGAAAACTACTGTGAGCTAACTTGATGTAAACATTATTTTACTTACCATATGATTTAGAACAGTATGCAACCAATTTTATCAGTGTGCTACCAATGACCGAGAGCTGACTTTCAGTTTCATTACCGTTTGTACACAATGGAACATTTGCGTTTACAGAACTAAACAAAGATATTGGTTGTGCCACTCTAAATATTATGAGGGAGGTTCCTGAATTCAGCTTGCTTTTCACTATTCCATTGCTCTGGGTAGAAGACATGCAATATCTATACAATTCCAGCTGATCCTGAGCAGTTATGTACAAATCCATATCTCAAAATGCATAGAATAGAAAATAATGCATTTAGCTCAATAGAGTGTAGAGTTGAATTTTGCTGAAAACTACTATATGTAAACCATGTTATTTTACTTGCCATATGATTTACAGTAGTATGCAACCAATTTTATCAGTGTGCTACAAATTTTCCAGGAGTTGCTTTCAGTAACTCACCTTTTGTACGCAATGGAACATTAGCGTTTACAGAACTAAACAAAGATATTGGCTGTTCCACTCTAAATGTTGTGAGGTAGGTTCCTGAATTCAGCTTGCATTTGAGTATTCTATTGCTCTGTAGTATACATGCAATATCTACACAGTTCCAGCTGATCCTGAGTAGTTATGTACACATCATTAACCAAAATGCATAGAATAGAAAGTAATGCATTCAGCTCAGTAGAGTGAACAGTTGAATTTTGTACACAATGGAACATTAGCGTTTACAGTAACAAAGATATTGGCTGTTCCACTCTAAATATTATGAGGGAGGTTCCTGAATTCAGCTTGCCTTTCACTATTCCATTGCTCTGGGTAGAAGACATGCAATATCTATACAATTCCAGCTGATCCTGAGTAGTTATGTACACATCCTTAACCAAAATGCATAGAATACAAAGTAATGCATTCATCTCAATAGTGTGTACAGTTGAATTTTGCTGAAAACTACTGTGAGCTAACTTGATGTAAACATTATTTTACTTACCATATGATTTAGAACAGTATGCAACCAATTTTATCAGTGTGCTACCAATGACCGAGAGCTGACTTTCAGTTTCATTACCGTTTGTACACAATGGAACATTTGCGTTTACAGAACTAAACAAAGATATTGGTTGTGCCACTCTAAATATTATGAGGGAGGTTCCTGAATTCAGCTTGCTTTTCACTATTCCATTGCTCTGGGTAGAAGACATGCAATATCTATACAATTCCAGCTGATCCTGAGCAGTTATGTACAAATCCATATCTCAAAATGCATAGAATAGAAAATAATGCATTTAGCTCAATAGAGTGTAGAGTTGAATTTTGCTGAAAACTACTATATGTAAACCATGTTATTTTACTTGCATTATGATTTACAGTAGTATGCAACCAATTTTATCAGTGTGCTACAAATTTTCCAGGAGTTGCTTTCAGTAACTCACCTTTTGTACGCAATGGAACATTAGCGTTTACAGAACTAAACAAAGATATTGGCTGTTCCACTCTAAATATTATGAGGGAGGTTCCTGAATTCAGCTTGCATTTGAGTATTCCATTTCTCTGAAAGTGTGCATGCAATATCTATACAGTTCCAGCTCACCCTTACTTATGTGCATATCCTTAACTAAAAATACATAGAATAGAAGGTAATGCATTCAGCTGAAATTTGATGAAAACTACTATCTAACTTGATGTATACATTATTTTACACCATATAATTTAGAGTAGTATGCAACTAATTTTATGTGTGCTACCAATGTTGGACAAGTTACTTCCAGTAACATCACCTTTTGTACACAATGTAACATTAGCGTTTACAGAAATAAACAAATATACTGGCTGTTCCACTCTAAATGTTGTGAGGTAGATTCCTGAATTCAGCTTGCCTTTGACAATTCCATTGCACTGAGTAGAAAACATGCAATATCTATACAGTTCCAGCTGATCCTGAGTAGTTGTGTACACATCCATATCTCAAAATGCATAGTAAAAAATGTCATGTCTTCAGCCCAGTAGTGTATATTTAAATTTTGCTGAAAACTACTGTGAGCTAACTTGATGTAAACATTATTTTACTTACCATATGATTTAGTGTAGTATGCAACCAATTTTATCAGTGTGCTACAAATTTTCCAGGAGTTGCTTTCAGTAACTCACCTTTTGTACGCAATGGAACATTAGCGTTTACAGAACGAAATAACGATATTGGCTGTTCCACTCTAAATGTTGTGAGGTAGGTTCCTGAATTCAGCTTGCATTTGAGTATTCCATGGCTGAGCAGTATTCATGCAATATCTATACAGTTCCAGCCAAACAAAGATATTGGCTGTTCCACTCCAAATGTTGTGAGGTAGGTTCCTGAATTCAGCTTGCATTTGAGTATTCCATGTCTCTGAAAGACTGCAGGCAATATCTATACAGTTCCAGCTCACCCTTACTTATGTGCATATCCTTAACTAAAAATACATAGAATAGAAAGTAATGCATTCAGCTGAAATTTGATGAAAACTACTATCTAACTTGATGTATACATTATTTTACTCACCATATAATTTAGAGTAGTATGCAAGTAATTTTATGTGTGCTACCAATGTTGGACTAGTTACTTCCAGTAACATCACCTTTTGTACACAATGGAACATTAGCGTTTACAGAACTAAACAAAGATATTGGCTGTTCCACTCTAAATGTTGTGAGGTAGGTTCCTGAATTCAGCTTGCATTTGAGTATTCTATTGCTCTGTAGTATACATGCAATATCTACACAGTTCCAGCTGATCCTGAGTAGTTATGTACACATCATTAACCAAAATGCATAGAATAGAAAGTAATGCATTCAGCTCAGTAGAGTGAACAGTTGAATTTTGTACACAATGGAACATTAGCGTTTACAGTAACAAAGATATTGGCTGTTCCACTCTAAATATTATGAGGGAGGTTCCTGAATTCAGCTTGCCTTTCACTATTCCATTGCTCTGGGTAGAAGACATGCAATATCTATACAATTCCAGCTGATCCTGAGTAGTTATGTACACATCCTTAACCAAAATGCATAGAATACAAAGTAATGCATTCATCTCAATAGTGTGTACAGTTGAATTTTGCTGAAAACTACTGTGAGCTAACTTGATGTAAACATTATTTTACTTACCATATGATTTAGAACAGTATGCAACCAATTTTATCAGTGTGCTACCAATGACCGAGAGCTGACTTTCAGTTTCATTACCGTTTGTACACAATGGAACATTTGCGTTTACAGAACTAAACAAAGATATTGGTTGTGCCACTCTAAATATTATGAGGGAGGTTCCTGAATTCAGCTTGCTTTTCACTATTCCATTGCTCTGGGTAGAAGACATGCAATATCTATACAATTCCAGCTGATCCTGAGCAGTTATGTACAAATCCATATCTCAAAATGCATAGAATAGAAAATAATGCATTTAGCTCAATAGAGTGTAGAGTTGAATTTTGCTGAAAACTACTATATGTAAACCATGTTATTTTACTTGCCATATGATTTACAGTAGTATGCAACCAATTTTATCAGTGTGCTACAAATTTTCCAGGAGTTGCTTTCAGTAACTCACCTTTTGTACGCAATGGAACATTAGCGTTTACAGAACTAAACAAAGATATTGGCTGTTCCACTCTAAATGTTGTGAGGTAGGTTCCTGAATTCAGCTTGCATTTGAGTATTCTATTGCTCTGTAGTATACATGCAATATCTACACAGTTCCAGCTGATCCTGAGTAGTTATGTACACATCATTAACCAAAATGCATAGAATAGAAAGTAATGCATTCAGCTCAGTAGAGTGAACAGTTGAATTTTGTACACAATGGAACATTAGCGTTTACAGTAACAAAGATATTGGCTGTTCCACTCTAAATATTATGAGGGAGGTTCCTGAATTCAGCTTGCCTTTCACTATTCCATTGCTCTGGGTAGAAGACATGCAATATCTATACAATTCCAGCTGATCCTGAGTAGTTATGTACACATCCTTAACCAAAATGCATAGAATACAAAGTAATGCATTCATCTCAATAGTGTGTACAGTTGAATTTTGCTGAAAACTACTGTGAGCTAACTTGATGTAAACATTATTTTACTTACCATATGATTTAGAACAGTATGCAACCAATTTTATCAGTGTGCTACCAATGACCGAGAGCTGACTTTCAGTTTCATTACCGTTTGTACACAATGGAACATTTGCGTTTACAGAACTAAACAAAGATATTGGTTGTGCCACTCTAAATATTATGAGGGAGGTTCCTGAATTCAGCTTGCTTTTCACTATTCCATTGCTCTGGGTAGAAGACATGCAATATCTATACAATTCCAGCTGATCCTGAGCAGTTATGTACAAATCCATATCTCAAAATGCATAGAATAGAAAATAATGCATTTAGCTCAATAGAGTGTAGAGTTGAATTTTGCTGAAAACTACTATATGTAAACCATGTTATTTTACTTGCATTATGATTTACAGTAGTATGCAACCAATTTTATCAGTGTGCTACAAATTTTCCAGGAGTTGCTTTCAGTAACTCACCTTTTGTACGCAATGGAACATTAGCGTTTACAGAACTAAACAAAGATATTGGCTGTTCCACTCTAAATATTATGAGGGAGGTTCCTGAATTCAGCTTGCATTTGAGTATTCCATTTCTCTGAAAGTGTGCATGCAATATCTATACAGTTCCAGCTCACCCTTACTTATGTGCATATCCTTAACTAAAAATACATAGAATAGAAGGTAATGCATTCAGCTGAAATTTGATGAAAACTACTATCTAACTTGATGTATACATTATTTTACACCATATAATTTAGAGTAGTATGCAACTAATTTTATGTGTGCTACCAATGTTGGACAAGTTACTTCCAGTAACATCACCTTTTGTACACAATGTAACATTAGCGTTTACAGAAATAAACAAATATACTGGCTGTTCCACTCTAAATGTTGTGAGGTAGATTCCTGAATTCAGCTTGCCTTTGACAATTCCATTGCACTGAGTAGAAAACATGCAATATCTATACAGTTCCAGCTGATCCTGAGTAGTTGTGTACACATCCATATCTCAAAATGCATAGTAAAAAATGTCATGTCTTCAGCCCAGTAGTGTATATTTAAATTTTGCTGAAAACTACTGTGAGCTAACTTGATGTAAACATTATTTTACTTACCATATGATTTAGTGTAGTATGCAACCAATTTTATCAGTGTGCTACAAATTTTCCAGGAGTTGCTTTCAGTAACTCACCTTTTGTACGCAATGGAACATTAGCGTTTACAGAACGAAATAACGATATTGGCTGTTCCACTCTAAATGTTGTGAGGTAGGTTCCTGAATTCAGCTTGCATTTGAGTATTCCATGGCTGAGCAGTATTCATGCAATATCTATACAGTTCCAGCCAAACAAAGATATTGGCTGTTCCACTCCAAATGTTGTGAGGTAGGTTCCTGAATTCAGCTTGCATTTGAGTATTCCATGTCTCTGAAAGACTGCAGGCAATATCTATACAGTTCCAGCTCACCCTTACTTATGTGCATATCCTTAACTAAAAATACATAGAATAGAAAGTAATGCATTCAGCTGAAATTTGATGAAAACTACTATCTAACTTGATGTATACATTATTTTACTCACCATATAATTTAGAGTAGTATGCAAGTAATTTTATGTGTGCTACCAATGTTGGACTAGTTACTTCCAGTAACATCACCTTTTGTACACAATGGAACATTAGCGTTTACAGAACTAAACAAAGATATTGGCTGTTCCACTCTAAATGTTGTGAGGTAGGTTCCTGAATTCAGCTTGCATTTGAGTATTCTATTGCTCTGTAGTATACATGCAATATCTACACAGTTCCAGCTGATCCTGAGTAGTTATGTACACATCATTAACCAAAATGCATAGAATAGAAAGTAATGCATTCAGCTCAGTAGAGTGAACAGTTGAATTTTGTACACAATGGAACATTAGCGTTTACAGTAACAAAGATATTGGCTGTTCCACTCTAAATATTATGAGGGAGGTTCCTGAATTCAGCTTGCCTTTCACTATTCCATTGCTCTGGGTAGAAGACATGCAATATCTATACAATTCCAGCTGATCCTGAGTAGTTATGTACACATCCTTAACCAAAATGCATAGAATACAAAGTAATGCATTCATCTCAATAGTGTGTACAGTTGAATTTTGCTGAAAACTACTGTGAGCTAACTTGATGTAAACATTATTTTACTTACCATATGATTTAGAACAGTATGCAACCAATTTTATCAGTGTGCTACCAATGACCGAGAGCTGACTTTCAGTTTCATTACCGTTTGTACACAATGGAACATTTGCGTTTACAGAACTAAACAAAGATATTGGTTGTGCCACTCTAAATATTATGAGGGAGGTTCCTGAATTCAGCTTGCTTTTCACTATTCCATTGCTCTGGGTAGAAGACATGCAATATCTATACAATTCCAGCTGATCCTGAGCAGTTATGTACAAATCCATATCTCAAAATGCATAGAATAGAAAATAATGCATTTAGCTCAATAGAGTGTAGAGTTGAATTTTGCTGAAAACTACTATATGTAAACCATGTTATTTTACTTGCCATATGATTTACAGTAGTATGCAACCAATTTTATCAGTGTGCTACAAATTTTCCAGGAGTTGCTTTCAGTAACTCACCTTTTGTACGCAATGGAACATTAGCGTTTACAGAACTAAACAAAGATATTGGCTGTTCCACTCTAAATATTATGAGGGAGGTTCCTGAATTCAGCTTGCATTTGAGTATTCCATTTCTCTGAAAGTGTGCATGCAATATCTATACAGTTCCAGCTCACCCTTACTTATGTGCATATCCTTAACTAAAAATACATAGAATAGAAAGTAATGCATTCAGCTCAAATTTGAAGAAAACTACTATCTAACTTGATGTATACATTATTTTACACCATATAATTTAGAGTAGTATGCAACTAATTTTATGTGTGCTACCAATGTTGGACAAGTTACTTCCAGTAACATCACCTTTTGTACACAATGTAACATTAGCGTTTACAGAACTAAACAAATATACTGGCTGTTCCACTCTAAATGTTGTGAGGTAGATTCCTGAATTCAGCTTGCCTTTGACAATTCCATTGCACTGAGTAGAAAACATGCAATATCTATACAGTTCCAGCTGATCCTGAGTAGTTGTGTACACATCCATATCTCAAAATGCATAGTAAAAAAAGTCATGTCTTCAGCCCAGTAGTGTATATTTGAATTTTGCTGAAAACTACTGTGAGCTAACTTGATGTAAACATTATTTTACTTACCATATGATTTAGTGTAGTATGCAACCAATTTTATCAGTGTGCTACCAATATTCCAGGAGTTACTTTCAGTAGCTCACCTTTTGTACGCAATGGAACATTAGCGTTTACAGAACGAAATAACGATATTGGCTGTTCCACTCTAAATGTTGTGAGGTAGGTTCCTGAATTCAGCTTGCATTTGAGTATTCCATGGCTCTGAGCAGTATTCATGCAATATCTATACAGTTCCAGCTCACCCTGAGTAGTGATGCACACATCCTTAACTCAAAATGCATAGAATAGAAGGTAATGCATTCAGCTCAATCGAGTGTAGATTGAAATTTTGCTGAAAACTACTATGTGCTAACTTGATGTAAACCTTATTATTTTACTTACCAGACGATTAGAGTAGCATGCAACCAATTTTATGATGTGCTACCAATGATCGAGAGGTGACTTTCAGTTTCATTACCTTTTGTACACAATGGAACATTTGCCTTTACAGAACTAAACAAAGATATTGGCTGTTCCACTCCAAATATTATGAGGGAGGTTCCTGAATTCAGCTTGCATTTGAGTATTCCATGTCTCTGAAAGTCTGCATGCAATATCTATACAGTTCCAGCTCACCCTTACTTATGTGCATATCCTTAACTAAAAATACATAGAATAGAAAGTAATGCATTCAGCTGAAATTTGATGAAAACTACTATCTAACTTGATGTATACATTATTTTACTCACCATATAATTTAGAGTAGTATGCAAGTAATTTTATGTGTGCTACCAATGTTGGACTAGTTACTTCCAGTAACATCACCTTTTGTACACAATGGAACATTAGCGTTTACAGAACTAAACAAAGATATTGGCTGTTCCACTCTAAATGTTGTGAGGTAGGTTCCTGAATTCAGCTTGCATTTGAGTATTCTATTGCTCTGTAGTATACATGCAATATCTACACAGTTCCAGCTGATCCTGAGTAGTTATGTACACATCATTAACCAAAATGCATAGAATAGAAAGTAATGCATTCAGCTCAGTAGAGTGAACAGTTGAATTTTGTACACAATGGAACATTAGCGTTTACAGTAACAAAGATATTGGCTGTTCCACTCTAAATATTATGAGGGAGGTTCCTGAATTCAGCTTGCCTTTCACTATTCCATTGCTCTGGGTAGAAGACATGCAATATCTATACAATTCCAGCTGATCCTGAGTAGTTATGTACACATCCTTAACCAAAATGCATAGAATACAAAGTAATGCATTCATCTCAATAGTGTGTACAGTTGAATTTTGCTGAAAACTACTGTGAGCTAACTTGATGTAAACATTATTTTACTTACCATATGATTTAGAACAGTATGCAACCAATTTTATCAGTGTGCTACCAATGACCGAGAGCTGACTTTCAGTTTCATTACCGTTTGTACACAATGGAACATTTGCGTTTACAGAACTAAACAAAGATATTGGTTGTGCCACTCTAAATATTATGAGGGAGGTTCCTGAATTCAGCTTGCTTTTCACTATTCCATTGCTCTGGGTAGAAGACATGCAATATCTATACAATTCCAGCTGATCCTGAGCAGTTATGTACAAATCCATATCTCAAAATGCATCGAATAGAAAATAATGCATTTAGCTCAATAGAGTGTAGAGTTGAATTTTGCTGAAAACTACTATATGTAAACCATGTTATTTTACTTGCCATATGATTTACAGTAGTATGCAACCAATTTTATCAGTGTGCTACAAATTTTCCAGGAGTTGCTTTCAGTAACTCACCTTTTGTACGCAATGGAACATTAGCGTTTACAGAACTAAACAAAGATATTGGCTGTTCCACTCTAAATATTATGAGGGAGGTTCCTGAATTCAGCTTGCATTTGAGTATTCCATTTCTCTGAAAGTGTGCATGCAATATCTATACAGTTCCAGCTCACCCTTACTTATGTGCATATCCTTAACTAAAAATACATAGAATAGAAAGTAATGCATTCAGCTCAAATTTGAAGAAAACTACTATCTAACTTGATGTATACATTATTTTACACCATATAATTTAGAGTAGTATGCAACTAATTTTATGTGTGCTACCAATGTTGGACAAGTTACTTCCAGTAACATCACCTTTTGTACACAATGTAACATTAGCGTTTACAGAAATAAACAAATATACTGGCTGTTCCACTCTAAATGTTGTGAGGTAGATTCCTGAATTCAGCTTGCCTTTGACAATTCCATTGCACTGAGTAGAAAACATGCAATATCTATACAGTTCCAGCTGATCCTGAGTAGTTGTGTACACATCCATATCTCAAAATGCATAGTAAAAAAAGTCATGTCTTCAGCCCAGTAGTGTATATTTGAATTTTGCTGAAAACTACTGTGAGCTAACTTGATGTAAACATTATTTTACTTACCATATGATTTAGTGTAGTATGCAACCAATTTTATCAGTGTGCTACCAATATTCCAGGAGTTACTTTCAGTAGCTCACCTTTTGTACGCAATGGAACATTAGCGTTTACAGAACGAAATAACGATATTGGCTGTTCCACTCTAAATGTTGTGAGGTAGGTTCCTGAATTCAGCTTGCATTTGAGTATTCCATGGCTCTGAGCAGTATTCATGCAATATCTATACAGTTCCAGCTCACCCTGAGTAGTGATGCACACATCCTTAACTCAAAATGCATAGAATAGAAGGTAATGCATTCAGCTCATCGAGTGTAGATTGAAATTTTGCTGAAAACTACTATGTGCTAACTTGATGTAAACCTTATTATTTTACTTACCAGACGATTAGAGTAGCATGCAACCAATTTTATGATGTGCTACCAATGATCGAGAGGTGACTTTCAGTTTCATTACCTTTTGTACACAATGGAACATTTGCCTTTACAGAACTAAACAAAGATATTGGCTGTTCCACTCCAAATATTATGAGGGAGGTTCCTGAATTCAGCTTGCATTTGAGTATTCCATGTCTCTGAAAGTCTGCATGCAATATCTATACAGTTCCAGCTCACCCTTACTTATGTGCATATCCTTAACTAAAAATACATAGAATAGAAAGTAATGCATTCAGCTGAAATTTGATGAAAACTACTATCTAACTTGATGTATACATTATTTTACTCACCATATAATTTAGAGTAGGATGCAAGTAATTTTATGTGTGCTACCAATGTTGGACTAGTTACTTCCAGTAACATCACCTTTTGTACACAATGGAACATTAGCGTTTACAGAACTAAACAAAGATATTGGCTGTTCCACTCTAAATGTTGTGAGGTAGGTTCCTGAATTCAGCTTGCATTTGAGTATTCTATTGCTCTGTAGTATACATGCAATATCTACACAGTTCCAGCTGATCCTGAGTAGTTATGTACACATCATTAACCAAAATGCATAGAATAGAAAGTAATGCATTCAGCTCAGTAGAGTGAACAGTTGAATTTTGTACACAATGGAACATTAGCGTTTACAGTAACAAAGATATTGGCTGTTCCACTCTAAATATTATGAGGGAGGTTCCTGAATTCAGCTTGCCTTTCACTATTCCATTGCTCTGGGTAGAAGACATGCAATATCTATACAATTCCAGCTGATCCTGAGTAGTTATGTACACATCCTTAACCAAAATGCATAGAATACAAATTAATGCATTCATCTCAATAGTGTGTACAGTTGAATTTTGCTGAAAACTACTGTGAGCTAACTTGATGTAAACATTATTTTACTTACCATATGATTTAGAACAGTATGCAACCAATTTTATCAGAGTGCTACCAATGACCGAGATCTGACTTTCAGTTTCATTACCGTTTGTACACAATGGAACATTTGCGTTTACAGAACTAAACAAAGATATTGGTTGTGCCACTCTAAATATTATGAGGGAGGTTCCTGAATTCAGCTTGCTTTTCACTATTCCATTGCTCTGGGTAGAAGACATGCAATATCTATACAATTCCAGCTGATCCTGAGCAGTTATGTACAAATCCATATCTCAAAATGCATCGAATAGAAAATAATGCATTTAGCTCAATAGAGTGTAGAGTTGAATTTTGCTGAAAACTACTATATGTAAACCATGTTATTTTACTTGCCATATGATTTACAGTAGTATGCAACCAATTTTATCAGTGTGCTACAAATTTTCCAGGAGTTGCTTTCAGTAACTCACCTTTTGTACGCAATGGAACATTAGCGTTTACAGAACTAAACAAAGATATTGGCTGTTCCACTCTAAATATTATGAGGGAGGTTCCTGAATTCAGCTTGCATTTGAGTATTCCATTTCTCTGAAAGTGTGCATGCAATATCTATACAGTTCCAGCTCACCCTTACTTATGTGCATATCCTTAACTAAAAATACATAGAATAGAAAGTAATGCATTCAGCTCAAATTTGAAGAAAACTACTATCTAACTTGATGTATACATTATTTTACACCATATAATTTAGAGTAGTATGCAACTAATTTTATGTGTGCTACCAATGTTGGACAAGTTACTTCCAGTAACATCACCTTTTGTACACAATGTAACATTAGCGTTTACAGAAATAAACAAATATACTGGCTGTTCCACTCTAAATGTTGTGAGGTAGATTCCTGAATTCAGCTTGCCTTTGACAATTCCATTGCACTGAGTAGAAAACATGCAATATCTATACAGTTCCAGCTGATCCTGAGTAGTTGTGTACACATCCATATCTCAAAATGCATAGTAAAAAAAGTCATGTCTTCAGCCCAGTAGTGTATATTTGAATTTTGCTGAAAACTACTGTGAGCTAACTTGATGTAAACATTATTTTACTTACCATATGATTTAGTGTAGTATGCAACCAATTTTATCAGTGTGCTACCAATATTCCAGGAGTTACTTTCAGTAGCTCACCTTTTGTACGCAATGGAACATTAGCGTTTACAGAACGAAATAACGATATTGGCTGTTCCACTCTAAATGTTGTGAGGTAGGTTCCTGAATTCAGCTTGCATTTGAGTATTCCATGGCTCTGAGCAGTATTCATGCAATATCTATACAGTTCCAGCTCACCCTGAGTAGTGATGCACACATCCTTAACTCAAAATGCATAGAATAGAAGGTAATGCATTCAGCTCAATCGAGTGTAGATTGAAATTTTGCTGAAAACTACTATGTGCTAACTTGATGTAAACCTTATTATTTTACTTACCAGACGATTAGAGTAGCATGCAACCAATTTTATGATGTGCTACCAATGATCGAGAGGTGACTTTCAGTTTCATTACCTTTTGTACACAATGGAACATTTGCCTTTACAGAACTAAACAAAGATATTGGCTGTTCCACTCCAAATATTATGAGGGAGGTTCCTGAATTCAGCTTGCATTTGAGTATTCCATGTCTCTGAAAGTCTGCATGCAATATCTATACAGTTCCAGCTCACCCTTACTTATGTGCATATCCTTAACTAAAAATACATAGAATAGAAAGTAATGCATTCAGCTGAAATTTGATGAAAACTACTATCTAACTTGATGTATACATTATTTTACTCACCATATAATTTAGAGTAGTATGCAACTAATTTTATGTGTGCTACCAATGTTGGACTAGTTACTTCCAGTAACATCACCTTTTGTACACAATGGAACATTAGCGTTTACAGAACTAAACAAAGATATTGGCTTTTCCACTCTAAATGTTGTGAGGTAGGTTCCAGAATTCAGCTTGCATTTGAGTATTCTATTGCTCTGTAGTATACATGCAATATCTACACAGTTCCAGCTGATCCTGAGTAGTTATGTACAAATCCATATCTCAAAATGCATAGAATAGAAAATAATGCATTTAGCTCAATAGAGTGTAGAGTTGAAATTTGCTGAAAACTACTATATGTAAACCATGTTATTTTACTTGCCATATGATTTAGTGTAGAATGCAACCAATTTTATCAGTGTGCTATAAATTTTCCAGGAGTTGCTTTCAGTAACTCACCTTTTGTACGCAATGGAACATTAGCGTTTACAGAACTAAACAAAGATATTGGCTGTTCCACTCTAAACGTTGTGAGGTAGGTACCTGAATTCAGCTTGCATTTGAGTATTCCATGTCTCTGACAGTGTGCATGCAATATCTATACAGTTCCAGCTCACCCTTACTTATGAGCATAACCTTAACTAAAAATACATAGAATAGAAAGAAATGCATTCAGCTGAAATTTGATGAAAACTACTAACTTGATGTATACATTATTTTACTCACCATATAATTTAGAGTAGTATGCAACTAATTTTATGTGTGCGACCAATGTTGGACTGGTTACTTCCAGTAACATCACCTTTTGTACACAATGGAACATTAGCGTTTACAGAAATAAACAGATATACTGGCTGTTCCACTCTAAATGTTGTGGGGTAGGTTCCTGAATTCTGCTTGCATTTGAGTATTCCACGGCTCTGAGTAGAAGAAATGCAATATCTATACAGTTCCAGCTGATCCTGAGTAGTTATGTACACATCCTTAACCAAAATACAAAGTAATGCATTCAGCTCTAACGAGTATAGATTGGAATTTTGCTGAAAACTACTATGTGCTAACTTGATGTAAACCTTATTATTTTACTTACCAGAGGATTAGAGTAGCATATAACCAATTTTATGATGTGCTACCAATGATCGAGAGGTGACTTTCAGTTTCATTACCTTTTGTACACAATGGAATATTTGCCTTTACAGAACTAAACAAAGATATTGGCTGTTCCACTCCAAATGTTGTGAGGTAGGTTCCTGAATTCAGCTTGCATTTGAGTATTCCATGTCTCTGAAAGACTGCAGGCAATATCTATACAGTTCCAGCTCACCCTTACTTATGTGCATATCCTTAACTAAAAATACATAGAATAGAAAGTAATGCATTCAGCTGAAATTTGATGAAAACTACTATCTAACTTGATGTATACATTATTTTACTCACCATATAATTTAGAGTAGTATGCAAGTAATTTTATGTGTGCTACCAATGTTGGACTAGTTACCTCCAGTAACATCACCTTTTGTACACAATGGAACATTAGCGTTTACAGAACTAAACAAAGATATTGGCTGTTCCACTCTAAATGTTGTGAGGTAGGTTCCTGAATTCAGCTTGCATTTGAGTATTCTATTGCTCTGTAGTATACATGCAATATCTACACAGTTCCAGCTGATCCTGAGTAGTTATGTACACATCATTAACCAAAATGCATAGAATAGAAAGTAATGCATTCAGCTCAGTAGAGTGAACAGTTGAATTTTGTACACAATGGAACATTAGCGTTTACAGTAACAAAGATATTGGCTGTTCCACTCTAAATATTATGAGGGAGGTTCCTGAATTCAGCTTGCCTTTCACTATTCCATTGCTCTGGGTAGAAGACATGCAATATCTATACAATTCCAGCTGATCCTGAGTAGTTATGTACACATCCTTAACCAAAATGCATAGAATACAAAGTAATGCATTCATCTCAATAGTGTGTACAGTTGAATTTTGCTGAAAACTACTGTGAGCTAACTTGATGTAAACATTATTTTACTTACCATATGATTTAGAACAGTATGCAACCAATTTTATCAGTGTGCTACCAATGACCGAGAGCTGACTTTCAGTTTCATTACCGTTTGTACACAATGGAACATTTGCGTTTACAGAACTAAACAAAGATATTGGTTGTGCCACTCTAAATATTATGAGGGAGGTTCCTGAATTCAGCTTGCTTTTCACTATTCCATTGCTCTGGGTAGAAGACATGCAATATCTATACAATTCCAGCTGATCCTGAGCAGTTATGTACAAATCCATATCTCAAAATGCATCGAATAGAAAATAATGCATTTAGCTCAATAGAGTGTAGAGTTGAATTTTGCTGAAAACTACTATATGTAAACCATGTTATTTTACTTGCCATATGATTTACAGTAGTATGCAACCAATTTTATCAGTGTGCTACAAATTTTCCAGGAGTTGCTTTCAGTAACTCACCTTTTGTACGCAATGGAACATTAGCGTTTACAGAACTAAACAAAGATATTGGCTGTTCCACTCTAAATATTATGAGGGAGGTTCCTGAATTCAGCTTGCATTAGCGTTTACAGAAATAAACAAATATACTGGCTGTTCCACTCTAAATGTTGTGAGGTAGATTCCTGAATTCAGCTTGCCTTTGACAATTCCATTGCACTGAGTAGAAAACATGCAATATCTATACAGTTCCAGCTGATCCTGAGTAGTTGTGTACACATCCATATCTCAAAATGCATAGTAAAAAAAGTCATGTCTTCAGCCCAGTAGTGTATATTAGAATTTTGCTGAAAACTACTGTGAGCTAACTTGATGTAAACATTATTTTACTTACCATATGATTTAGTGTAGTATGCAACCAATTTTATCAGTGTGCTACCAATATTCCAGGGGTTACTTTCAGTAGCTCACCTTTTGTACGCAATGGAACATTAGCGTTTACGGAACGAAATAACGATTTCACCCTGAATAGTGATGCACACATCCTTAACTCAAAATGCATAGAATAGAAGGTAATGCATTCAGCTCAATCGAGTGTAGAATGAAATTTTGCTGAAAACTACTATGTGCTAACTTGATGTAAACCTTATTATTTTACTTACCAGACGATTAGAGTAGCATAAAACCAATTTTATGATGTGCTACCAATGATCGAGAGGTGACTTTCAGTTTCATTACCTTTTGTACACAATGGAATATTTGCCTTTACAGAACTAAACAAAGATATTGGCTGTTCCACTCCAAATGTTGTGAGGTAGGTTCCTGAATTCAGCTTGCATTTGAGTATTCCATGTCTCTGAAAGACTGCAGGCAATATCTATACAGTTCCAGCTCACCCTTACTTATGTGCATATCCTTAACTAAAAATACATAGAATAGAAAGTAATGCATTCAGCTGAAATTTGATGAAAACTACTATCTAACTTGATGTATACATTATTTTACTCACCATATAATTTAGAGTAGTATGCAAGTAATTTTATGTGTGCTACCAATGTTGGACTAGTTACTTCCAGTAACATCACCTTTTGTACACAATGGAACATTAGCGTTTACAGAACTAAACAAAGATATTGGCTGTTCCACTCTAAATGTTGTGAGGTAGGTTCCTGAATTCAGCTTGCATTTGAGTATTCTATTGCTCTGTAGTATACATGCAATATCTACACAGTTCCAGCTGATCCTGAGTAGTTATGTACACATCATTAACCAAAATGCATAGAATAGAAAGTAATGCATTCAGCTCAGTAGAGTGAACAGTTGAATTTTGTACACAATGGAACATTAGCGTTTACAGTAACAAAGATATTGGCTGTTCCACTCTAAATATTATGAGGGAGGTTCCTGAATTCAGCTTGCCTTTCACTATTCCATTGCTCTGGGTAGAAGACATGCAATATCTATACAATTCCAGCTGATCCTGAGTAGTTATGTACACATCCTTAACCAAAATGCATAGAATACAAAGTAATGCATTCATCTCAATAGTGTGTACAGTTGAATTTTGCTGAAAACTACTGTGAGCTAACTTGATGTAAACATTATTTTACTTACCATATGATTTAGAACAGTATGCAACCAATTTTATCAGTGTGCTACCAATGACCGAGAGCTGACTTTCAGTTTCATTACCGTTTGTACACAATGGAACATTTGCGTTTACAGAACTAAACAAAGATATTGGTTGTGCCACTCTAAATATTATGAGGGAGGTTCCTGAATTCAGCTTGCTTTTCACTATTCCATTGCTCTGGGTAGAAGACATGCAATATCTATACAATTCCAGCTGATCCTGAGCAGTTATGTACAAATCCATATCTCAAAATGCATAGAATAGAAAATAATGCATTTAGCTCAATAGAGTGTAGAGTTGAATTTTGCTGAAAACTACTATATGTAAACCATGTTATTTTACTTGCATTATGATTTACAGTAGTATGCAACCAATTTTATCAGTGTGCTACAAATTTTCCAGGAGTTGCTTTCAGTAACTCACCTTTTGTACGCAATGGAACATTAGCGTTTACAGAACTAAACAAAGATATTGGCTGTTCCACTCTAAATATTATGAGGGAGGTTCCTGAATTCAGCTTGCATTTGAGTATTCCATTTCTCTGAAAGTGTGCATGCAATATCTATACAGTTCCAGCTCACCCTTACTTATGTGCATATCCTTAACTAAAAATACATAGAATAGAAGGTAATGCATTCAGCTGAAATTTGATGAAAACTACTATCTAACTTGATGTATACATTATTTTACACCATATAATTTAGAGTAGTATGCAACTAATTTTATGTGTGCTACCAATGTTGGACAAGTTACTTCCAGTAACATCACCTTTTGTACACAATGTAACATTAGCGTTTACAGAAATAAACAAATATACTGGCTGTTCCACTCTAAATGTTGTGAGGTAGATTCCTGAATTCAGCTTGCCTTTGACAATTCCATTGCACTGAGTAGAAAACATGCAATATCTATACAGTTCCAGCTGATCCTGAGTAGTTGTGTACACATCCATATCTCAAAATGCATAGTAAAAAATGTCATGTCTTCAGCCCAGTAGTGTATATTTAAATTTTGCTGAAAACTACTGTGAGCTAACTTGATGTAAACATTATTTTACTTACCATATGATTTAGTGTAGTATGCAACCAATTTTATCAGTGTGCTACAAATTTTCCAGGAGTTGCTTTCAGTAACTCACCTTTTGTACGCAATGGAACATTAGCGTTTACAGAACGAAATAACGATATTGGCTGTTCCACTCTAAATGTTGTGAGGTAGGTTCCTGAATTCAGCTTGCATTTGAGTATTCCATGGCTGAGCAGTATTCATGCAATATCTATACAGTTCCAGCCAAACAAAGATATTGGCTGTTCCACTCCAAATGTTGTGAGGTAGGTTCCTGAATTCAGCTTGCATTTGAGTATTCCATGTCTCTGAAAGACTGCAGGCAATATCTATACAGTTCCAGCTCACCCTTACTTATGAGCATAACCTTAACTAAAAATACATAGAATAGAAAGTAATGCATTCAGCTGAAATTTGATGAAAACTACTAACTTGATGTATACATTATTTTACTCACCATATAATTTAGAGTAGTATGCAACTAATTTTATGTGTGCGACCAATGTTGGACTGGTTACTTCCAGTAACATCACCTTTTGTACACAATGGAACATTAGCGTTTACAGAAATAAACTGATATACTGGCTGTTCCACTCTAAATGATGTGGGGTAGCTTCCTGAATTCTGCTTGCATTTGAGTATTCCACGGCTCTGAGTAGAAGAAATGCAATATCTATACAGTTCCAGCTGATCCTGAGTAGTTATGTACACATCCTTAACCAAAATACAAAGTAATGCATTCAGCTCAAACGAGTATAGATTGGAATTTTGCTGAAAACTACTATGTGCTAACTTGATGTAAACCTTATTATTTTACTTACCAGACGATTAGAGTAGCATATAACCAATTTTATGATGTGCTACCAATGATCGAGAGGTGACTTTCAGTTTCATTACCTTTTGTACACAATGGAATATTTGCCTTTACAGAACTAAACAAAGATATTGGCTGTTCCACTCCAAATGTTGTGAGGTAGGTTCCTGAATTCAGCTTGCATTTGAGTATTCCATGTCTCTGAAAGACTGCAGGCAATATCTATACAGTTCCAGCTCACCCTTACTTATGTGCATATCCTTAACTAAAAATACATAGAATAGAAAGTAATGCATTCAGCTGAAATTTGATGAAAACTACTATCTAACTTGATGTATACATTATTTTACTCACCATATAATTTAGAGTAGTATGCAAGTAATTTTATGTGTGCTACCAATGTTGGACTAGTTACTTCCAGTAACATCACCTTTTGTACACAATGGAACATTAGCGTTTACAGAACTAAACAAAGATATTGGCTGTTCCACTCTAAATGTTGTGAGGTAGGTTCCTGAATTCAGCTTGCATTTGAGTATTCTATTGCTCTGTAGTATACATGCAATATCTACACAGTTCCAGCTGATCCTGAGTAGTTATGTACACATCATTAACCAAAATGCATAGAATAGAAAGTAATGCATTCAGCTCAGTAGAGTGAACAGTTGAATTTTGTACACAATGGAACATTAGCGTTTACAGTAACAAAGATATTGGCTGTTCCACTCTAAATCTTATGAGGGAGGTTCCTGAATTCAGCTTGCCTTTCACTATTCCATTGCTCTGGGTAGAAGACATGCAATATCTATACAATTCCAGCTGATCCTGAGTAGTTATGTACACATCCTTAACCAAAATACAAAGTAATGCATTCAGCTCAAACGAGTATAGATTGGAATTTTGCTGAAAACTACTATGTGCTAACTTGATGTAAACCTTATTATTTTACTTACCAGACGATTAGAGTAGCATGCAACCAATTTTATGATGTGCTACCAATGATCGAGAGGTGACTTTCAGTTTCATTACCTTTTGTACACAATGGAACATTTGCCTTTACAGAACTAAACAAAGATATTGGCTGTTCCACTCCAAATATTATGAGGGAGGTTCCTGAATTCAGCTTGCATTTGAGTATTCCATGTCTCTGAAAGTCTGCATGCAATATCTATACAGTTCCAGCACACCCTTACTTATGTGCATATCCTTAACTAAAAATACATAGAATAGAAAGTAATGCATTCAGCTGAAATTTGATGAAAACTACTATCTAACTTGATGTATACATTATTTTACTCACCATATAATTTAGAGTAGTATGCAACTAATTTTATGTGTGCTACCAATGTTGGACTAGTTACTTCCAGTAACATCACCTTTTGTACACAATGGAACATTAGCGTTTACAGAACTAAACAAAGATATTGGCTTTTCCACTCTAAATGTTGTGAGGTAGGTTCCAGAATTCAGCTTGCATTTGAGTATTCTATTGCTCTGTAGTATACATGCAATATCTACACAGTTCCAGCTGATCCTGAGTAGTTATGTACAAATCCATATCTCAAAATGCATAGAATAGAAAATAATGCATTTAGCTCAATAGAGTGTAGAGTTGAATTTTGCTGAAAACTACTATATGTAAACCATGTTATTTTACTTGCCATATGATTTAGTGTAGAATGCAACCAATTTTATCAGTGTGCTACAAATTTTCCAGGAGTTGCTTTCAGTAACTCACCTTTTGTACGCAATGGAACATTAGCGTTTACAGAACTAAACAAAGATATTGGCTGTTCCACTCTAAACGTTGTGAGGTAGGTACCTGAATTCAGCTTGCATTTGAGTATTCCATGTCTCTGACAGTGTGCATGCAATATCTATACAGTTCCAGCTCACCCTTACTTATGAGCATAACCTTAACTAAAAATACATAGAATAGAAAGTAATGCATTCAGCTGAAATTTGATGAAAACTACTAACTTGATGTATACATTATTTTACTCACCATATAATTTAGAGTAGTATGCAACTAATTTTATGTGTGCGACCAATGTTGGACTGGTTACTTCCAGTAACATCACCTTTTGTACACAATGGAACATTAGCGTTTACAGAACGAAATAACCTTATTGGCTGTTCCACTCTAAACGTTGTGAGGTAGGTTCCTGAATTCAGCTTGCATTTGAGTATTCCACGGCTCTGAGTAGAAGAAATGCAATATCTATACAGTTCCAGCTGATCCTGAGTAGTTATGTACACATCCTTAACCAAAATACAAAGTAATGCATTCAGCTCTAACGAGTATAGATTGGAATTTTGCTGAAAACTACTATGTGCTAACTTGATGTAAACCTTATTATTTTACTTACCAGAGGATTAGAGTAGCATATAACCAATTTTATGATGTGCTACCAATGATCGAGAGGTGACTTTCAGTTTCATTACCTTTTGTACACAATGGAATATTTGCCTTTACAGAACTAAACAAAGATATTGGCTGTTCCACTCCAAATGTTGTGAGGTAGGTTCCTGAATTCAGCTTGCATTTGAGTATTCCATGTCTCTGAAAGACTGCAGGCAATATCTATACAGTTCCAGCTCACCCTTACTTATGTGCATATCCTTAACTAAAAATACATAGAATAGAAAGTAATGCATTCAGCTGAAATTTGATGAAAACTACTATCTAACTTGATGTATACATTATTTTACTCACCATATAATTTAGAGTAGTATGCAAGTAATTTTATGTGTGCTACCAATGTTGGACTAGTTACTTCCAGTAACATCACCTTTTGTACACAATGGAACATTAGCGTTTACAGAACTAAACAAAGATATTGGCTGTTCCACTCTAAATGTTGTGAGGTAGGTTCCTGAATTCAGCTTGCTTTTGAGTATTCTATTGCTCTGTAGTATACATGCAATATCTACACAGTTCCAGCTGATCCTGAGTAGTTATGTACACATCATTAACCAAAATGCATAGAATAGAAAGTAATGCATTCAGCTCAGTAGAGTGAACAGTTGAATTTTGTACACAATGGAACATTAGCGTTTACAGTAACAAAGATATTGGCTGTTCCACTCTAAATATTATGAGGGAGGTTCCTGAATTCAGCTTGCCTTTCACTATTCCATTGCTCTGGGTAGAAGACATGCAATATCTATACAATTCCAGCTGATCCTGAGTAGTTATGTACACATCCTTAACCAAAATGCATAGAATACAAAGTAATGCATTCATCTCAATAGTGTGTACAGTTGAATTTTGCTGAAAACTACTGTGAGCTAACTTGATGTAAACATTATTTTACTTACCATATGATTTAGAACAGTATGCAACCAATTTTATCAGTGTGCTACCAATGACCGAGAGCTGACTTTCAGTTTCATTACCGTTTGTACACAATGGAACATTTGCGTTTACAGAACTAAACAAAGATATTGGTTGTGCCACTCTAAATATTATGAGGGAGGTTCCTGAATTCAGCTTGCTTTTCACTATTCCATTGCTCTGGGTAGAAGACATGCAATATCTATACAATTCCAGCTGATCCTGAGCAGTTATGTACAAATCCATATCTCAAAATGCATAGAATAGAAAATAATGCATTTAGCTCAATAGAGTGTAGAGTTGAATTTTGCTGAAAACTACTATATGTAAACCATGTTATTTTACTTGCCATATGATTTACAGTAGTATGCAACCAATTTTATCAGTGTGCTACAAATTTTCCAGGAGTTGCTTTCAGTAACTCACCTTTTGTACGCAATGGAACATTAGCGTTTACAGAACTAAACAAAGATATTGGCTGTTCCACTCTAAATGTTGTGAGGTAGGTTCCTGAATTCAGCTTGCATTTGAGTATTCTATTGCTCTGTAGTATACATGCAATATCTACACAGTTCCAGCTGATCCTGAGTAGTTATGTACACATCATTAACCAAAATGCATAGAATAGAAAGTAATGCATTCAGCTCAGTAGAGTGAACAGTTGAATTTTGTACACAATGGAACATTAGCGTTTACAGTAACAAAGATATTGGCTGTTCCACTCTAAATATTATGAGGGAGGTTCCTGAATTCAGCTTGCCTTTCACTATTCCATTGCTCTGGGTAGAAGACATGCAATATCTATACAATTCCAGCTGATCCTGAGTAGTTATGTACACATCCTTAACCAAAATGCATAGAATACAAAGTAATGCATTCATCTCAATAGTGTGTACAGTTGAATTTTGCTGAAAACTACTGTGAGCTAACTTGATGTAAACATTATTTTACTTACCATATGATTTAGAACAGTATGCAACCAATTTTATCAGTGTGCTACCAATGACCGAGAGCTGACTTTCAGTTTCATTACCGTTTGTACACAATGGAACATTTGCGTTTACAGAACTAAACAAAGATATTGGTTGTGCCACTCTAAATATTATGAGGGAGGTTCCTGAATTCAGCTTGCTTTTCACTATTCCATTGCTCTGGGTAGAAGACATGCAATATCTATACAATTCCAGCTGATCCTGAGCAGTTATGTACAAATCCATATCTCAAAATGCATAGAATAGAAAATAATGCATTTAGCTCAATAGAGTGTAGAGTTGAATTTTGCTGAAAACTACTATATGTAAACCATGTTATTTTACTTGCATTATGATTTACAGTAGTATGCAACCAATTTTATCAGTGTGCTACAAATTTTCCAGGAGTTGCTTTCAGTAACTCACCTTTTGTACGCAATGGAACATTAGCGTTTACAGAACTAAACAAAGATATTGGCTGTTCCACTCTAAATATTATGAGGGAGGTTCCTGAATTCAGCTTGCATTTGAGTATTCCATTTCTCTGAAAGTGTGCATGCAATATCTATACAGTTCCAGCTCACCCTTACTTATGTGCATATCCTTAACTAAAAATACATAGAATAGAAGGTAATGCATTCAGCTGAAATTTGATGAAAACTACTATCTAACTTGATGTATACATTATTTTACACCATATAATTTAGAGTAGTATGCAACTAATTTTATGTGTGCTACCAATGTTGGACAAGTTACTTCCAGTAACATCACCTTTTGTACACAATGTAACATTAGCGTTTACAGAAATAAACAAATATACTGGCTGTTCCACTCTAAATGTTGTGAGGTAGATTCCTGAATTCAGCTTGCCTTTGACAATTCCATTGCACTGAGTAGAAAACATGCAATATCTATACAGTTCCAGCTGATCCTGAGTAGTTGTGTACACATCCATATCTCAAAATGCATAGTAAAAAATGTCATGTCTTCAGCCCAGTAGTGTATATTTAAATTTTGCTGAAAACTACTGTGAGCTAACTTGATGTAAACATTATTTTACTTACCATATGATTTAGTGTAGTATGCAACCAATTTTATCAGTGTGCTACAAATTTTCCAGGAGTTGCTTTCAGTAACTCACCTTTTGTACGCAATGGAACATTAGCGTTTACAGAACGAAATAACGATATTGGCTGTTCCACTCTAAATGTTGTGAGGTAGGTTCCTGAATTCAGCTTGCATTTGAGTATTCCATGGCTGAGCAGTATTCATGCAATATCTATACAGTTCCAGCCAAACAAAGATATTGGCTGTTCCACTCCAAATGTTGTGAGGTAGGTTCCTGAATTCAGCTTGCATTTGAGTATTCCATGTCTCTGAAAGACTGCAGGCAATATCTATACAGTTCCAGCTCACCCTTACTTATGAGCATAACCTTAACTAAAAATACATAGAATAGAAAGTAATGCATTCAGCTGAAATTTGATGAAAACTACTAACTTGATGTATACATTATTTTACTCACCATATAATTTAGAGTAGTATGCAACTAATTTTATGTGTGCGACCAATGTTGGACTGGTTACTTCCAGTAACATCACCTTTTGTACACAATGGAACATTAGCGTTTACAGAAATAAACTGATATACTGGCTGTTCCACTCTAAATGATGTGGGGTAGCTTCCTGAATTCTGCTTGCATTTGAGTATTCCACGGCTCTGAGTAGAAGAAATGCAATATCTATACAGTTCCAGCTGATCCTGAGTAGTTATGTACACATCCTTAACCAAAATACAAAGTAATGCATTCAGCTCAAACGAGTATAGATTGGAATTTTGCTGAAAACTACTATGTGCTAACTTGATGTAAACCTTATTATTTTACTTACCAGACGATTAGAGTAGCATATAACCAATTTTATGATGTGCTACCAATGATCGAGAGGTGACTTTCAGTTTCATTACCTTTTGTACACAATGGAATATTTGCCTTTACAGAACTAAACAAAGATATTGGCTGTTCCACTCCAAATGTTGTGAGGTAGGTTCCTGAATTCAGCTTGCATTTGAGTATTCCATGTCTCTGAAAGACTGCAGGCAATATCTATACAGTTCCAGCTCACCCTTACTTATGTGCATATCCTTAACTAAAAATACATAGAATAGAAAGTAATGCATTCAGCTGAAATTTGATGAAAACTACTATCTAACTTGATGTATACATTATTTTACTCACCATATAATTTAGAGTAGTATGCAAGTAATTTTATGTGTGCTACCAATGTTGGACTAGTTACTTCCAGTAACATCACCTTTTGTACACAATGGAACATTAGCGTTTACAGAACTAAACAAAGATATTGGCTGTTCCACTCTAAATGTTGTGAGGTAGGTTCCTGAATTCAGCTTGCATTTGAGTATTCTATTGCTCTGTAGTATACATGCAATATCTACACAGTTCCAGCTGATCCTGAGTAGTTATGTACACATCATTAACCAAAATGCATAGAATAGAAAGTAATGCATTCAGCTCAGTAGAGTGAACAGTTGAATTTTGTACACAATGGAACATTAGCGTTTACAGTAACAAAGATATTGGCTGTTCCACTCTAAATCTTATGAGGGAGGTTCCTGAATTCAGCTTGCCTTTCACTATTCCATTGCTCTGGGTAGAAGACATGCAATATCTATACAATTCCAGCTGATCCTGAGTAGTTATGTACACATCCTTAACCAAAATACAAAGTAATGCATTCAGCTCAAACGAGTATAGATTGGAATTTTGCTGAAAACTACTATGTGCTAACTTGATGTAAACCTTATTATTTTACTTACCAGACGATTAGAGTAGCATGCAACCAATTTTATGATGTGCTACCAATGATCGAGAGGTGACTTTCAGTTTCATTACCTTTTGTACACAATGGAACATTTGCCTTTACAGAACTAAACAAAGATATTGGCTGTTCCACTCCAAATATTATGAGGGAGGTTCCTGAATTCAGCTTGCATTTGAGTATTCCATGTCTCTGAAAGTCTGCATGCAATATCTATACAGTTCCAGCACACCCTTACTTATGTGCATATCCTTAACTAAAAATACATAGAATAGAAAGTAATGCATTCAGCTGAAATTTGATGAAAACTACTATCTAACTTGATGTATACATTATTTTACTCACCATATAATTTAGAGTAGTATGCAACTAATTTTATGTGTGCTACCAATGTTGGACTAGTTACTTCCAGTAACATCACCTTTTGTACACAATGGAACATTAGCGTTTACAGAACTAAACAAAGATATTGGCTTTTCCACTCTAAATGTTGTGAGGTAGGTTCCAGAATTCAGCTTGCATTTGAGTATTCTATTGCTCTGTAGTATACATGCAATATCTACACAGTTCCAGCTGATCCTGAGTAGTTATGTACAAATCCATATCTCAAAATGCATAGAATAGAAAATAATGCATTTAGCTCAATAGAGTGTAGAGTTGAATTTTGCTGAAAACTACTATATGTAAACCATGTTATTTTACTTGCCATATGATTTAGTGTAGAATGCAACCAATTTTATCAGTGTGCTACAAATTTTCCAGGAGTTGCTTTCAGTAACTCACCTTTTGTACGCAATGGAACATTAGCGTTTACAGAACTAAACAAAGATATTGGCTGTTCCACTCTAAACGTTGTGAGGTAGGTACCTGAATTCAGCTTGCATTTGAGTATTCCATGTCTCTGACAGTGTGCATGCAATATCTATACAGTTCCAGCTCACCCTTACTTATGAGCATAACCTTAACTAAAAATACATAGAATAGAAAGTAATGCATTCAGCTGAAATTTGATGAAAACTACTAACTTGATGTATACATTATTTTACTCACCATATAATTTAGAGTAGTATGCAACTAATTTTATGTGTGCGACCAATGTTGGACTGGTTACTTCCAGTAACATCACCTTTTGTACACAATGGAACATTAGCGTTTACAGAACGAAATAACCTTATTGGCTGTTCCACTCTAAACGTTGTGAGGTAGGTTCCTGAATTCAGCTTGCATTTGAGTATTCCACGGCTCTGAGTAGAAGAAATGCAATATCTATACAGTTCCAGCTGATCCTGAGTAGTTATGTACACATCCTTAACCAAAATACAAAGTAATGCATTCAGCTCTAACGAGTATAGATTGGAATTTTGCTGAAAACTACTATGTGCTAACTTGATGTAAACCTTATTATTTTACTTACCAGAGGATTAGAGTAGCATATAACCAATTTTATGATGTGCTACCAATGATCGAGAGGTGACTTTCAGTTTCATTACCTTTTGTACACAATGGAATATTTGCCTTTACAGAACTAAACAAAGATATTGGCTGTTCCACTCCAAATGTTGTGAGGTAGGTTCCTGAATTCAGCTTGCATTTGAGTATTCCATGTCTCTGAAAGACTGCAGGCAATATCTATACAGTTCCAGCTCACCCTTACTTATGTGCATATCCTTAACTAAAAATACATAGAATAGAAAGTAATGCATTCAGCTGAAATTTGATGAAAACTACTATCTAACTTGATGTATACATTATTTTACTCACCATATAATTTAGAGTAGTATGCAAGTAATTTTATGTGTGCTACCAATGTTGGACTAGTTACTTCCAGTAACATCACCTTTTGTACACAATGGAACATTAGCGTTTACAGAACTAAACAAAGATATTGGCTGTTCCACTCTAAATGTTGTGAGGTAGGTTCCTGAATTCAGCTTGCTTTTGAGTATTCTATTGCTCTGTAGTATACATGCAATATCTACACAGTTCCAGCTGATCCTGAGTAGTTATGTACACATCATTAACCAAAATGCATAGAATAGAAAGTAATGCATTCAGCTCAGTAGAGTGAACAGTTGAATTTTGTACACAATGGAACATTAGCGTTTACAGTAACAAAGATATTGGCTGTTCCACTCTAAATATTATGAGGGAGGTTCCTGAATTCAGCTTGCCTTTCACTATTCCATTGCTCTGGGTAGAAGACATGCAATATCTATACAATTCCAGCTGATCCTGAGTAGTTATGTACACATCCTTAACCAAAATGCATAGAATACAAAGTAATGCATTCATCTCAATAGTGTGTACAGTTGAATTTTGCTGAAAACTACTGTGAGCTAACTTGATGTAAACATTATTTTACTTACCATATGATTTAGAACAGTATGCAACCAATTTTATCAGTGTGCTACCAATGACCGAGAGCTGACTTTCAGTTTCATTACCGTTTGTACACAATGGAACATTTGCGTTTACAGAACTAAACAAAGATATTGGTTGTGCCACTCTAAATATTATGAGGGAGGTTCCTGAATTCAGCTTGCTTTTCACTATTCCATTGCTCTGGGTAGAAGACATGCAATATCTATACAATTCCAGCTGATCCTGAGCAGTTATGTACAAATCCATATCTCAAAATGCATAGAATAGAAAATAATGCATTTAGCTCAATAGAGTGTAGAGTTGAATTTTGCTGAAAACTACTATATGTAAACCATGTTATTTTACTTGCCATATGATTTACAGTAGTATGCAACCAATTTTATCAGTGTGCTACAAATTTTCCAGGAGTTGCTTTCAGTAACTCACCTTTTGTACGCAATGGAACATTAGCGTTTACAGAACTAAACAAAGATATTGGCTGTTCCACTCTAAATGTTGTGAGGTAGGTTCCTGAATTCAGCTTGCATTTGAGTATTCTATTGCTCTGTAGTATACATGCAATATCTACACAGTTCCAGCTGATCCTGAGTAGTTATGTACACATCATTAACCAAAATGCATAGAATAGAAAGTAATGCATTCAGCTCAGTAGAGTGAACAGTTGAATTTTGTACACAATGGAACATTAGCGTTTACAGTAACAAAGATATTGGCTGTTCCACTCTAAATATTATGAGGGAGGTTCCTGAATTCAGCTTGCCTTTCACTATTCCATTGCTCTGGGTAGAAGACATGCAATATCTATACAATTCCAGCTGATCCTGAGTAGTTATGTACACATCCTTAACCAAAATGCATAGAATACAAAGTAATGCATTCATCTCAATAGTGTGTACAGTTGAATTTTGCTGAAAACTACTGTGAGCTAACTTGATGTAAACATTATTTTACTTACCATATGATTTAGAACAGTATGCAACCAATTTTATCAGTGTGCTACCAATGACCGAGAGCTGACTTTCAGTTTCATTACCGTTTGTACACAATGGAACATTTGCGTTTACAGAACTAAACAAAGATATTGGTTGTGCCACTCTAAATATTATGAGGGAGGTTCCTGAATTCAGCTTGCTTTTCACTATTCCATTGCTCTGGGTAGAAGACATGCAATATCTATACAATTCCAGCTGATCCTGAGCAGTTATGTACAAATCCATATCTCAAAATGCATAGAATAGAAAATAATGCATTTAGCTCAATAGAGTGTAGAGTTGAATTTTGCTGAAAACTACTATATGTAAACCATGTTATTTTACTTGCATTATGATTTACAGTAGTATGCAACCAATTTTATCAGTGTGCTACAAATTTTCCAGGAGTTGCTTTCAGTAACTCACCTTTTGTACGCAATGGAACATTAGCGTTTACAGAACTAAACAAAGATATTGGCTGTTCCACTCTAAATATTATGAGGGAGGTTCCTGAATTCAGCTTGCATTTGAGTATTCCATTTCTCTGAAAGTGTGCATGCAATATCTATACAGTTCCAGCTCACCCTTACTTATGTGCATATCCTTAACTAAAAATACATAGAATAGAAGGTAATGCATTCAGCTGAAATTTGATGAAAACTACTATCTAACTTGATGTATACATTATTTTACACCATATAATTTAGAGTAGTATGCAACTAATTTTATGTGTGCTACCAATGTTGGACAAGTTACTTCCAGTAACATCACCTTTTGTACACAATGTAACATTAGCGTTTACAGAAATAAACAAATATACTGGCTGTTCCACTCTAAATGTTGTGAGGTAGATTCCTGAATTCAGCTTGCCTTTGACAATTCCATTGCACTGAGTAGAAAACATGCAATATCTATACAGTTCCAGCTGATCCTGAGTAGTTGTGTACACATCCATATCTCAAAATGCATAGTAAAAAATGTCATGTCTTCAGCCCAGTAGTGTATATTTAAATTTTGCTGAAAACTACTGTGAGCTAACTTGATGTAAACATTATTTTACTTACCATATGATTTAGTGTAGTATGCAACCAATTTTATCAGTGTGCTACAAATTTTCCAGGAGTTGCTTTCAGTAACTCACCTTTTGTACGCAATGGAACATTAGCGTTTACAGAACGAAATAACGATATTGGCTGTTCCACTCTAAATGTTGTGAGGTAGGTTCCTGAATTCAGCTTGCATTTGAGTATTCCATGGCTGAGCAGTATTCATGCAATATCTATACAGTTCCAGCCAAACAAAGATATTGGCTGTTCCACTCCAAATGTTGTGAGGTAGGTTCCTGAATTCAGCTTGCATTTGAGTATTCCATGTCTCTGAAAGACTGCAGGCAATATCTATACAGTTCCAGCTCACCCTTACTTATGTGCATATCCTTAACTAAAAATACATAGAATAGAAAGTAATGCATTCAGCTGAAATTTGATGAAAACTACTATCTAACTTGATGTATACATTATTTTACTCACCATATAATTTAGAGTAGTATGCAAGTAATTTTATGTGTGCTACCAATGTTGGACTAGTTACTTCCAGTAACATCACCTTTTGTACACAATGGAACATTAGCGT
The DNA here is from genome assembly GCF_048418815.1 of Hemitrygon akajei. Classification (NCBI taxonomy): domain Eukaryota; kingdom Metazoa; phylum Chordata; class Chondrichthyes; order Myliobatiformes; family Dasyatidae; genus Hemitrygon; species Hemitrygon akajei. The sequence continues at coordinate 5,594,947 of NC_133148.1, read as the reverse complement.
TTACAGAACTAAACAAAGATATTGGCTGTTCCACTCTAAATGTTGTGAGGTAGGTTCCTGAATTCAGCTTGCATTTGAGTATTCTATTGCTCTGTAGTATACATGCAATATCTACACAGTTCCAGCTGATCCTGAGTAGTTATGTACACATCATTAACCAAAATGCATAGAATAGAAAGTAATGCATTCAGCTCAGTAGAGTGAACAGTTGAATTTTGTACACAATGGAACATTAGCGTTTACAGTAACAAAGATATTGGCTGTTCCACTCTAAATATTATGAGGGAGGTTCCTGAATTCAGCTTGCCTTTCACTATTCCATTGCTCTGGGTAGAAGACATGCAATATCTATACAATTCCAGCTGATCCTGAGTAGTTATGTACACATCCTTAACCAAAATGCATAGAATACAAAGTAATGCATTCATCTCAATAGTGTGTACAGTTGAATTTTGCTGAAAACTACTGTGAGCTAACTTGATGTAAACATTATTTTACTTACCATATGATTTAGAACAGTATGCAACCAATTTTATCAGTGTGCTACCAATGACCGAGAGCTGACTTTCAGTTTCATTACCGTTTGTACACAATGGAACATTTGCGTTTACAGAACTAAACAAAGATATTGGTTGTGCCACTCTAAATATTATGAGGGAGGTTCCTGAATTCAGCTTGCTTTTCACTATTCCATTGCTCTGGGTAGAAGACATGCAATATCTATACAATTCCAGCTGATCCTGAGCAGTTATGTACAAATCCATATCTCAAAATGCATAGAATAGAAAATAATGCATTTAGCTCAATAGAGTGTAGAGTTGAATTTTGCTGAAAACTACTATATGTAAACCATGTTATTTTACTTGCCATATGATTTACAGTAGTATGCAACCAATTTTATCAGTGTGCTACAAATTTTCCAGGAGTTGCTTTCAGTAACTCACCTTTTGTACGCAATGGAACATTAGCGTTTACAGAACTAAACAAAGATATTGGCTGTTCCACTCTAAATGTTGTGAGGTAGGTTCCTGAATTCAGCTTGCATTTGAGTATTCTATTGCTCTGTAGTATACATGCAATATCTACACAGTTCCAGCTGATCCTGAGTAGTTATGTACACATCATTAACCAAAATGCATAGAATAGAAAGTAATGCATTCAGCTCAGTAGAGTGAACAGTTGAATTTTGTACACAATGGAACATTAGCGTTTACAGTAACAAAGATATTGGCTGTTCCACTCTAAATATTATGAGGGAGGTTCCTGAATTCAGCTTGCCTTTCACTATTCCATTGCTCTGGGTAGAAGACATGCAATATCTATACAATTCCAGCTGATCCTGAGTAGTTATGTACACATCCTTAACCAAAATGCATAGAATACAAAGTAATGCATTCATCTCAATAGTGTGTACAGTTGAATTTTGCTGAAAACTACTGTGAGCTAACTTGATGTAAACATTATTTTACTTACCATATGATTTAGAACAGTATGCAACCAATTTTATCAGTGTGCTACCAATGACCGAGAGCTGACTTTCAGTTTCATTACCGTTTGTACACAATGGAACATTTGCGTTTACAGAACTAAACAAAGATATTGGTTGTGCCACTCTAAATATTATGAGGGAGGTTCCTGAATTCAGCTTGCTTTTCACTATTCCATTGCTCTGGGTAGAAGACATGCAATATCTATACAATTCCAGCTGATCCTGAGCAGTTATGTACAAATCCATATCTCAAAATGCATAGAATAGAAAATAATGCATTTAGCTCAATAGAGTGTAGAGTTGAATTTTGCTGAAAACTACTATATGTAAACCATGTTATTTTACTTGCATTATGATTTACAGTAGTATGCAACCAATTTTATCAGTGTGCTACAAATTTTCCAGGAGTTGCTTTCAGTAACTCACCTTTTGTACGCAATGGAACATTAGCGTTTACAGAACTAAACAAAGATATTGGCTGTTCCACTCTAAATGTTGTGAGGTAGGTTCCTGAATTCAGCTTGCATTTGAGTATTCTATTGCTCTGTAGTATACATGCAATATCTACACAGTTCCAGCTGATCCTGAGTAGTTATGTACACATCATTAACCAAAATGCATAGAATAGAAAGTAATGCATTCAGCTCAGTAGAGTGAACAGTTGAATTTTGTACACAATGGAACATTAGCGTTTACAGTAACAAAGATATTGGCTGTTCCACTCTAAATATTATGAGGGAGGTTCCTGAATTCAGCTTGCCTTTCACTATTCCATTGCTCTGGGTAGAAGACATGCAATATCTATACAATTCCAGCTGATCCTGAGTAGTTATGTACACATCCTTAACCAAAATGCATAGAATACAAAGTAATGCATTCATCTCAATAGTGTGTACAGTTGAATTTTGCTGAAAACTACTGTGAGCTAACTTGATGTAAACATTATTTTACTTACCATATGATTTAGAACAGTATGCAACCAATTTTATCAGTGTGCTACCAATGACCGAGAGCTGACTTTCAGTTTCATTACCGTTTGTACACAATGGAACATTTGCGTTTACAGAACTAAACAAAGATATTGGTTGTGCCACTCTAAATATTATGAGGGAGGTTCCTGAATTCAGCTTGCTTTTCACTATTCCATTGCTCTGGGTAGAAGACATGCAATATCTATACAATTCCAGCTGATCCTGAGCAGTTATGTACAAATCCATATCTCAAAATGCATAGAATAGAAAATAATGCATTTAGCTCAATAGAGTGTAGAGTTGAATTTTGCTGAAAACTACTATATGTAAACCATGTTATTTTACTTGCATTATGATTTACAGTAGTATGCAACCAATTTTATCAGTGTGCTACAAATTTTCCAGGAGTTGCTTTCAGTAACTCACCTTTTGTACGCAATGGAACATTAGCGTTTACAGAACTAAACAAAGATATTGGCTGTTCCACTCTAAATATTATGAGGGAGGTTCCTGAATTCAGCTTGCATTTGAGTATTCCATTTCTCTGAAAGTGTGCATGCAATATCTATACAGTTCCAGCTCACCCTTACTTATGTGCATATCCTTAACTAAAAATACATAGAATAGAAGGTAATGCATTCAGCTGAAATTTGATGAAAACTACTATCTAACTTGATGTATACATTATTTTACACCATATAATTTAGAGTAGTATGCAACTAATTTTATGTGTGCTACCAATGTTGGACAAGTTACTTCCAGTAACATCACCTTTTGTACACAATGTAACATTAGCGTTTACAGAAATAAACAAATATACTGGCTGTTCCACTCTAAATGTTGTGAGGTAGATTCCTGAATTCAGCTTGCCTTTGACAATTCCATTGCACTGAGTAGAAAACATGCAATATCTATACAGTTCCAGCTGATCCTGAGTAGTTGTGTACACATCCATATCTCAAAATGCATAGTAAAAAATGTCATGTCTTCAGCCCAGTAGTGTATATTTAAATTTTGCTGAAAACTACTGTGAGCTAACTTGATGTAAACATTATTTTACTTACCATATGATTTAGTGTAGTATGCAACCAATTTTATCAGTGTGCTACAAATTTTCCAGGAGTTGCTTTCAGTAACTCACCTTTTGTACGCAATGGAACATTAGCGTTTACAGAACGAAATAACGATATTGGCTGTTCCACTCTAAATGTTGTGAGGTAGGTTCCTGAATTCAGCTTGCATTTGAGTATTCCATGGCTGAGCAGTATTCATGCAATATCTATACAGTTCCAGCCAAACAAAGATATTGGCTGTTCCACTCCAAATGTTGTGAGGTAGGTTCCTGAATTCAGCTTGCATTTGAGTATTCCATGTCTCTGAAAGACTGCAGGCAATATCTATACAGTTCCAGCTCACCCTTACTTATGTGCATATCCTTAACTAAAAATACATAGAATAGAAAGTAATGCATTCAGCTGAAATTTGATGAAAACTACTATCTAACTTGATGTATACATTATTTTACTCACCATATAATTTAGAGTAGTATGCAAGTAATTTTATGTGTGCTACCAATGTTGGACTAGTTACTTCCAGTAACATCACCTTTTGTACACAATGGAACATTAGCGTTTACAGAACTAAACAAAGATATTGGCTGTTCCACTCTAAATGTTGTGAGGTAGGTTCCTGAATTCAGCTTGCATTTGAGTATTCTATTGCTCTGTAGTATACATGCAATATCTACACAGTTCCAGCTGATCCTGAGTAGTTATGTACACATCATTAACCAAAATGCATAGAATAGAAAGTAATGCATTCAGCTCAGTAGAGTGAACAGTTGAATTTTGTACACAATGGAACATTAGCGTTTACAGTAACAAAGATATTGGCTGTTCCACTCTAAATATTATGAGGGAGGTTCCTGAATTCAGCTTGCCTTTCACTATTCCATTGCTCTGGGTAGAAGACATGCAATATCTATACAATTCCAGCTGATCCTGAGTAGTTATGTACACATCCTTAACCAAAATGCATAGAATACAAAGTAATGCATTCATCTCAATAGTGTGTACAGTTGAATTTTGCTGAAAACTACTGTGAGCTAACTTGATGTAAACATTATTTTACTTACCATATGATTTAGAACAGTATGCAACCAATTTTATCAGTGTGCTACCAATGACCGAGAGCTGACTTTCAGTTTCATTACCGTTTGTACACAATGGAACATTTGCGTTTACAGAACTAAACAAAGATATTGGTTGTGCCACTCTAAATATTATGAGGGAGGTTCCTGAATTCAGCTTGCTTTTCACTATTCCATTGCTCTGGGTAGAAGACATGCAATATCTATACAATTCCAGCTGATCCTGAGCAGTTATGTACAAATCCATATCTCAAAATGCATAGAATAGAAAATAATGCATTTAGCTCAATAGAGTGTAGAGTTGAATTTTGCTGAAAACTACTATATGTAAACCATGTTATTTTACTTGCCATATGATTTACAGTAGTATGCAACCAATTTTATCAGTGTGCTACAAATTTTCCAGGAGTTGCTTTCAGTAACTCACCTTTTGTACGCAATGGAACATTAGCGTTTACAGAACTAAACAAAGATATTGGCTGTTCCACTCTAAATGTTGTGAGGTAGGTTCCTGAATTCAGCTTGCATTTGAGTATTCTATTGCTCTGTAGTATACATGCAATATCTACACAGTTCCAGCTGATCCTGAGTAGTTATGTACACATCATTAACCAAAATGCATAGAATAGAAAGTAATGCATTCAGCTCAGTAGAGTGAACAGTTGAATTTTGTACACAATGGAACATTAGCGTTTACAGTAACAAAGATATTGGCTGTTCCACTCTAAATATTATGAGGGAGGTTCCTGAATTCAGCTTGCCTTTCACTATTCCATTGCTCTGGGTAGAAGACATGCAATATCTATACAATTCCAGCTGATCCTGAGTAGTTATGTACACATCCTTAACCAAAATGCATAGAATACAAAGTAATGCATTCATCTCAATAGTGTGTACAGTTGAATTTTGCTGAAAACTACTGTGAGCTAACTTGATGTAAACATTATTTTACTTACCATATGATTTAGAACAGTATGCAACCAATTTTATCAGTGTGCTACCAATGACCGAGAGCTGACTTTCAGTTTCATTACCGTTTGTACACAATGGAACATTTGCGTTTACAGAACTAAACAAAGATATTGGTTGTGCCACTCTAAATATTATGAGGGAGGTTCCTGAATTCAGCTTGCTTTTCACTATTCCATTGCTCTGGGTAGAAGACATGCAATATCTATACAATTCCAGCTGATCCTGAGCAGTTATGTACAAATCCATATCTCAAAATGCATAGAATAGAAAATAATGCATTTAGCTCAATAGAGTGTAGAGTTGAATTTTGCTGAAAACTACTATATGTAAACCATGTTATTTTACTTGCATTATGATTTACAGTAGTATGCAACCAATTTTATCAGTGTGCTACAAATTTTCCAGGAGTTGCTTTCAGTAACTCACCTTTTGTACGCAATGGAACATTAGCGTTTACAGAACTAAACAAAGATATTGGCTGTTCCACTCTAAATATTATGAGGGAGGTTCCTGAATTCAGCTTGCATTTGAGTATTCCATTTCTCTGAAAGTGTGCATGCAATATCTATACAGTTCCAGCTCACCCTTACTTATGTGCATATCCTTAACTAAAAATACATAGAATAGAAGGTAATGCATTCAGCTGAAATTTGATGAAAACTACTATCTAACTTGATGTATACATTATTTTACACCATATAATTTAGAGTAGTATGCAACTAATTTTATGTGTGCTACCAATGTTGGACAAGTTACTTCCAGTAACATCACCTTTTGTACACAATGTAACATTAGCGTTTACAGAAATAAACAAATATACTGGCTGTTCCACTCTAAATGTTGTGAGGTAGATTCCTGAATTCAGCTTGCCTTTGACAATTCCATTGCACTGAGTAGAAAACATGCAATATCTATACAGTTCCAGCTGATCCTGAGTAGTTGTGTACACATCCATATCTCAAAATGCATAGTAAAAAATGTCATGTCTTCAGCCCAGTAGTGTATATTTAAATTTTGCTGA